>NC_057799.1:502129169-502363512 GCF_018294505.1 Triticum aestivum
CGCCGCCCTCGCCGGAGCAGCCGACCCCGCCGGAGCCCGCCCCCGACGAAGTATACCTCGCCGCCGTTCGTTGCCGGTTTTGTTCTAAAAAAAACCGTTCGTTTAAAAAACCCTAGATCGGTTTTTTTCGGTTTTCTTATTTTGTGAGCGTTCACCGACACGTTCGTTTTAGCGAACGCGTTCGTCGGATTTTCTCTGTTAACGAACGTCCGTTCTTTAACCGTTCGTCCGTTTTTCTTTTTCGTCGGATTTTTCGCGATTATTTCAGATTCGATTTCTGATCGAATCTTCGTTTCTGTTTAACTTTTCGCTCGTTTATCGGAATCAGGCGATTCAAGCACCTAGAGTTTCGTCTCGAAATTCTCTTTCCGTTTAACCTACTCAAACAAGTTTTTGCTACTGTAAAATTTGACCTAGATCCAGATTAGTAAACGAAGCCTGTTTCTTTCGCAGTTTGACTTTCGTTGCTTCGTTCGAGTTGATTCTTTTTGCAAACCGGAGTTCTTAAGTTGAACTTTCTGGTTGGATCTTTCATTCGAGTTTTACCTGTGCATTAGATGAGTACTTATTGTTTGCTTGTTTGTTTGCGATAGAGTACCTGGAGTGTGCCGCTTGTTACTTCGAATCGCTAGGTTTCGCGGATCATCAGCAAGGCAAGTAACACTTTGATCATATACCTTCCATACCCAGTTTTTATTGCATTAGATCTATTCCTCAAACATTGCATGATTAGGATCTAATTAAATTGTGGGTATTGGGAAGTAGTTGAGGTAGTACCTATTGCCCTGTTTATTATCAAACCCTTGGGAGTTACTTCTACGTTTGCTATTATATTGCCATGCTATGCTCGTAGACGTGGATTGGGTTTGAGAGATTTCCATGACAGATGTGAGATTGACAATTAATGGTTTACTTAAGGTGGCAACTAAAACTCACATCTGGGTGGATTGAGGTACCTGGGTATTCCAGGATTGCCTGTTTTTCTTTTGGACCGCCACCCAGGTTCAAAGGGATCATAAGATTATTCATGCTAGAAACTTCCGTGTGCAGCCGCAAGCTATTATGGGCTCTAGCATAGTTGACTAAGTTGTGTGAACTCTTACAGTGGTAGACTAGCAGATGTAGGGGAAAGTAGGTGTAATTGTCTACCCATACGTAAGGTGCAAACACTTCTGAAAGACTGTGTCTCGGTCATCCGTTTCTCAAACATCATGTAGTGCGAGAATCAAGCGGAGGCGATCGAGTCTTGTGGGGAAAAGTGCACAAACCTCTGCAGAGTGTACAAACTAATCATGGTTAGCCGTGTCCCCGGTTATGGACAACTTGAGTATCTAGTACTTGGATTATCATGTGAATCTCATCACCATGTTACTTTTAATTAAATTTGTTGGGTTAATGATGTTTCTTAATTGGGATTGAGATGCTGTCAACCATCTCAATGTTTCACAACCACCATGATAGTTAAATAAAATTTATTCCTTTGCAGTAGGGAAAAATTGGCTTTCCGCAAAAACTTTAACCATAGAGCTTTCCACCAGCCATATATGCATGTAGTATAGCCTTATTATTGTTCATTATTCTCTATGGGTTACTTTGCCAGCATATTCTATGTGCTGACCCGTTTTCGGGCTACAACGTTTCATGTTGCAGACTTTTCAGACGACGAGTAAGGTGCCTTAGGTCGTGGTCTTAAACTCTGTGATGCCGCTGGAGTTGATGGACTCACTTATCTTCCAAGTCTTCCGCTGTTATCGTTTTAGATGGCCTTAAGCCATATTTATCATACTTATTCTCTTTGGAGATATTCGATGTAATAAGTGTGTGATTGCTACTCTGTTATAAATCCTCCATTTGTACTGTGCGTGTCAGCATTACTGATCCAGGGATGACACTGGTGCACAGCAGCACAGACCATTTGAGGTCTGGTCGCTACAACAGCAGTGCTCTCAGGTTCTGGCGCTTATTTTAGAAGGTGATGACACAACATAAAAGTAAATAGATAGTCCCTTCGAAGAGGGAAGCAGTGATCTGCAGCGGTGCCAAAGCTCAAGTTTTTAAAACATAGGTAAATGATATTTTGAGAAATGCACACTTCTTGTTTACTTCGCGACCATTAGTTATCAATATCTTCCATGCTAAACAAATTAGTGGGGGTTCCCAAGCGATAAAGTAAAGGTTATTACTCCGTGGGAGTTTTTGCTTGATTATTTGTAAGCTCAATTCTTTGTGCAGTTTGGGAGTGGGCATCCCTATTACCGCCCTCTTCTCGTGCGATGGCGAGTGAATAAACACTCAACCTGAGAATAACCCGCTTAGCATGGAAGATACCAACTACCTCCTGTCGTTCTATGAACAATCCAGGCACACGAAAATGATATTTATTTGAAGTTTTTAGAGTTGTCGCATGCAAATTTACTTAGAACGGCAGGGTAATACCGCATATAGGTAGATATGGTGGACTCATCTGGAATAACTTTGGTTCAAGGTTTTTGATGCACAAGCAGAACTCCCACTTAGTACAGGCAAAGGCTAGCAATTAGGTTGAGAAGCGGCCAGCTAGAGAGCAACAACGGTCATGAACATGCATTATGCATAAGTAACATTGGACAGTAGCATGAGTAGGATATCAACACCATGAACATAAATATCATAGAGGCTATGTTGGTTTTGATTCAACTACATGCATGAACATGTGCCAAGTCAAGCCACTCGAACATTCAGAGGAGGATACCATATCATCATACTACATCACAATCATTTTAACGCAATGTTGACATCCAAGATAAATCATTATCCACTCTTAGCTACTTATGCATGGCATGAGAAACTATAATCTGTAATTGTCATTGGAAACATGTTTAATCATAATGGGCTCAATCATGGATACTAGGTTAAACATATTTACAAAAACAGAGCAAGTCGAGTTCATACCCGTTTCTCTCTGCCACGGCCAGTTCATCAAATATCGTCATTATTGCCTTTCACTTGCACGACCGAACGATATAAAAATAATAATAATATTGCAAGTGTGCCGTGGAGTAAGTTGGAATCTGCAAGCATTTTATTCAACAGGAGAAGATAAGGTAAAATGGGCTCTTTGTTAGATTAACAATTATGCGTATGAGAGGCAGTCAACATTTTAATCGTGGTCTTCTCCTTGGTACGACTCGATAAAAGAAAAGAAATTCAGAGAAACACACTGAAATATTTTTGGAGTTTTTGTTTTTTCTTAAGCAAGCAAATAAAAGGGAAAAACAAAAACGAGAAAAACTATTTACATGGGAAAGCTCCCAACAAGCAAAAGAAGAACAAGGAAATCTTTTCGGGTTTTATTTTAAGATATTACAACTAAGTACACTAGATAGATAAATCGAAAAGAAACAAGTAACATATTTTTGGATTTTCTCAAAGTTTTTCAAACACACAGGAAGAAAGCGAGAAAATAAATTTAACATGGATAATACAATGAAAAAGTGTGAACACCGACAATTGGAGTGAAAGGTGTGAACATGAATGTAATGTCGGTGGGAATACGTACTCCTCCAAGCTTAGGCTTTTGGCCTAACTTGGTAATCAGTAGTCAAAGAAACCATGGGGTCCTACGTCGAAATCCTGTGGAGCGGGTGCCTGTGGATCCCACTGCTGAGGCTCCACCTGTGCTGCAGCTAGGTTGTTCCGGTAGGCGACGATGTCCGCAGGCATAATCCTGTATCTGCCCCTGGCAATAGGATCAAACAAAGCAGGTGTAGGTAATGGAATAATATCACGAGTTTTCACACTAAAAACTAGGTTATACGGAATAGGGATGTTAGGATAATCGACAGCAATAAACTGGTGGTATTCCATAGCGGCGCGATCTAGGTGTATCTTGGGAAAAGGATAATCATGCCGCGTATCTGAATGTTAAAGCGATTAGCCAAGCGAGTAGCATAAATACCACAGTGTATTTTGCCCTTGGATTTATTAATGTGGAGGCGGCATGCCACAATAGCTCCCAAGCTATAAGTGGTGTCGCCTTGGAGTGCATGGCGTAAAACAGCAAGGTCTGGGGCACTGAGTGCACCCACCTTCTCTCTAGCAAGCAAGCACTTTGCAATGAATAAAGCAAAATAATGAACGGTAGGAAAATGCAAGCTAGTAGCGGCGACACTTGACACCCCTCTCTCATCCCCTATAGACAGAGTGTGATAAAAGCCTTCAAAGTCTGCAGGCCTAGGCTCTGCTAAACTCCCATCAGAAGGGATCAAGCATATGTCACAAAATTCAGTAAGCGGTATCTGACGGGGTTCAGCGTATAAGTTAAACTGCACCCCAGGGGGATTATTCCTAGGAAGGAAATTAAAACTTTGCACAAAGGAATTTTTGAGGAGATAATACTGTTCACATTCACATGCGATGTAGTCGGTGAGGCCGGCATTAGCAGCATGTTGCGTAAAATCCTGAAGGATTCCGGCCCCTTCCATGAATGGGTTATGCGGCCATTCGCATGGCCGTATCTCCGCCATTCTCCGGGTATGGAGATCACTGTCATATGACTCCCCAATAACTCCCTTGGAGTTCTTCTTGGAAGAAAACTTCCTAAAGATACTCATCTTTTTCCTATAAACAATATTCTGAAATGTTTAGTCCACAAATTTTTTCTCAATAGAACTTCACAAGATTGATAACAACTACTCATAGCAAAGCATAGAGGCCATAACAAGCATTCAAACTACTTAGAACTCTAAGAATTAAACATGCAAGCTCATCTACAACAACACCATGAGTAGCTAAAAATTCAAAATATAAACCACTAAAGCAAAAACTAATTGGACAAACGGAGGAGTCACATACCAAGCAATAATCCCCTGAAACAGTTCCGGAAACGGAGCTTCGAGCAAAGAGATCGAAATCCGCGGGTTTGAGAGCAAGAACACGAGAGAGAGAGATCAATGGACATTTTTTCTGGAGGTAGTTGGTGAAGTGGGATGAAGAGATGAGTGAGGGGCCCACGTGGGGACCACAACCCACCAGGGCGCGCCTGGGGGTCCTGGCGCGCCCAGGTGGGCTGTGCCCACCTGGTGCACCTCCCTCTGATATTAATTGCACCAAAAATTATTAAATATTCAGAAAAAAATTGTATTAAATTTTCATAGCATTATGAGAACTTTTATTTTTGGGTCATTTTTTATTGCATGGGAAATTCAGAAAACAGACAAAACATGGCATTTTATTTTATTTAACTAATAAAAACAGAGAACAAAAGGTAGGGACAGAAGTTAGTGCTCACTAAATTCATCAACTTCATACCTCTAAAAATGATCCATTAATTAGGTTGATCAAGTCTTATTAACAACCACTTTCGATTAGCATGAAACCGAAGAACTTTCGTAAATCACTAAGTTACCTCAAAGGGGATATGAATGTCCCCAACAATAATCATTTCATATTTCTTTGTGACAGTAGATAGAGGTAGTTGAAAACTTCCAATAGTGATTGTCGGAGATTTTTCAATAACATTAATACCATTCACTTGGAATTGTTTCTTCGAAAAGTGCACCATATGCTCATTACCATTGATATGAAAGGTGACCTTGCTTTTATTGCAATCAATAACAGCCCCTGCAGTATTCAAGAAGGGTCTACCAAGGATAATCGACATGTTGTCGTCCTTGGGCATCCCAACTATAACAAAGTCAGTCAAAATAGTAACGTTAGTAACAACAACGGGCACATCACTACAAAAAAAAGACACATCCGAGACATTTTGGGCCGAACAATTTTTTTCTGTCATACTTATGACACTTCTATGACAATAATTGTGACAAAACCCGGTATCATCATAGATGTGGTGGGGTCCTACTTCTTTGACAAAAAATCATGACAGAAAATGGGCTTTTCGTCCTGGGCGGGCCGGAGCTGCAGCTGCATGACATTCTTTGGGCCGTCCATGACGGAAAAAACCATGGTAGAAGCGAGGGCGAGGAAAATATCAGGGAGTTCCCGGTTACGGTGGCTGGTCGGGGGCCGAGCGATGTGTGTTTCGCTCGTACGTACATGCGTGTGTGCGAGGCGTTGCGTTCTAACTGAACTCGAGCGAGGCGTTGGGCTCTAACTGAACCCGAGCGATTGCACTGCAGGCTACGCATTACTAAACCCGAGCGATCGATCGATCCCTTGCTGTTAACTGAACCCGAGTGATTCCTTCGCTACTGCTGCTAACTGAAGCCGATCGAACACTGCTACCTCCTTCCCTTGATGAACAGTGAGCGTTGTTGAGGGGGTTTGGATGAACAGTTCCCGGTGGGGGTTGGATGAACAGGACCCCGTGGTAGTAGAGGCCGTTGCCGCTGGATGAACAGTACCCCAATCGATCGAGCCGGTGGATGAACAGGACCCTGTGGAGGGCTGGATGAACAGGACCCTGTGGAGGGCTGGTTGAACAGTAGCCAGTGGAGGGCTGGTTGAACAGTAGCCGGTGGAGGGCTGGATGAACAATAGCCCGTGGAGGGGTGGTTGAACAGGACCCCGTGGAGAGGGCAGGTTGCATAGTAGCCGGTGGAGGAGTGCGCGGTGGAGGCTGGATGAACAGGAGCCTGTGGATGAACAGTCGCAGGTGGAGTCTGGAGGAGGTCGACGGTGGATGAACAGTAGCTCGTGCAGGCAGTCGACGGTGGAGATGAATAGTATCCCGTGGAGTCCCGTTTTGCGGTATGCCACACCCCTCCCGATGAACAGGACCCCCGTTTCGACCGTAGCACTCCAACACAAGTCCGTTTCCTCCGTTTTGTGGTACGCCACACCCCTCCCGATCAACAGGACCCCGTTTCCACCATAGGAGGTCCGTTTCCTCCGTTTTGCGGTATGCCAGACCCCTCCCGATGAACAGGATCCCGTTTCCACCGTGGCCGGTGATAATCCCCAAGTGCAGGGAATCATCATTGCAATTCCCAAAGGTGGAAGTGATAAGTATGGAGTGTCGAAGCCACAAAGAGCTAAAGGTAAGATCAATATTCTCTCAAGTCCTATCTGCCACTAATACGACTCTACGTACACTGAACGTTTGCTTCCAACTAGAAACGAGAAATAAAACTATGTTGTGGGTATGAAGAGGATAACTTTGCATGATATCGGAGAGCTAAAACTTAAAAGCAGGTGCTATTATCATAAAGTTAGAATATATTACTAAATATTATAAATAGCGAGTGTGGAATAATGATGGATCGGTGTGCGGAATTATCCTAGACAATTGTTAACAAGACCGGTAGTCGTCATTGCAATTTCATATGAGGGAGAGGCATAAGCTAACATACTTTCTCTTCTTGGATCATATGCACTTATGATTGGAACTCTAGCAAGCATCCGCAACTACTAAAGATCATTAAGGTAAAACCCAACCATAGCATTAAAGCATCAAGTCCCCTTTATCCCATACGCCACAACCCTCTTACTCGGGTTTATGCTTCTGTCACTCAAGCAACCCACTATAAGCGAATCATGAAAGTATTGCAACACCCTACAGCGGGAATCCCTCACGCTTGCGCGACACGGAGGGCACAATAGGACAGCACCAAAATAAAACATACAACTTGTACCAATCTAGATCATCAATCAACCCAAAGACAAAGGATATCTACTCATAACATCATAGGACGGCAACACATCATTGGATCATAATATGTGGCATAAAGCACCATGTTCAAGTAGGGATTACAGCGGGGTGCGGGAGAGTGGACCGCGTAAAATAGATGAGGATGGTGATGATGATGGTGATTTTGATGAAGACGATCACCGCGGTGATGATTCCCCTCCGGATGGCACTCCGACGCCACCGGGAGAGAGGAGGAGAGGTTCTCCCCTTGTACTTGCTCCTCCATGGCCTCCCCTCTAGATGGGGAGAGGTTCTCCCTCTGGTCCTTGGCCTTCATGGTGATGATGGCCCCTCCGGGATCCTCCTCCATGGTCTCCGGTGATGATGGCTCTCTCCGGCAGGGTGCCAGAGAGGGCCTAGATTGATTTCTTGTGGCTACAGAGGCTTGCGGCGGCGGAACTTCCAATCTAGGTTATTTTCTGGAGGTTTCTGTATTTCTAGGAATTTTTGGCGTAGGTCTCACGTCAGGGGGGGTCTCCGAGTCGTCCGCGAGATAGGGGCCCATGCCTACGGGGGTGGGCGTGCCCCCACCCTCGTGGACAGCCCGGGACTCTTCTGTCCCAACTCTTTTACTCCGGGGGCTTCTTTTAGTCCATAAAAAATCATCAAAAATTGGCATGTCAATTGGACTCCGTTTGGTATTCCTTTTCTGCGATACTCAAAAACAAGGAAAAAACAAAAACTGGCACTGGGCTCTAGGTTAATAGGTTAGTCCCAAAAATCATATAAAATATCGTATAAATGGATATAAAACATCTAAGATGGATAATATAATAGCATGAATACTTCATAAATTATAGATACGTTGGAGACGTATCAGCCAGTCGAACACAAGGCCGTTTCCTCCGTTCTGCGGTACGCCATGCCTCGTTTGCATCGGCTGTTCTGTCCAAGCTGGTTGGCACCGGATGAACAGCACGCGTTCTGTTGCCTCCCGATGAACACGACGCATTCCGTTGCCTCCCCATGAACACGACGATGACGCAGTTTCTCCGTTCTGACCCAGCCATGTACACGATCCCTGGCCGTACGTATGCGCGAGTAGGCGTTTGAGACCCCGCCCGTATGTACGTACGCGGCCGTATTTTCTTTCTTGCACCCTGGCCGCCGTACGTACGTGTACATACTACGTGCGCGCCTCTATTACCACACGTGCGCGCCTCTACTACCACACGTGTCGTTCCTTGCACGCCCACGGTTCATCGCTGCAGCCTGCAGACAGACCGATCGACCAGTATGTATGTACACGTTCGTGACCAGAATGACAACGCTACGTACGCTTCGACCGGGTGGTCCCGACTGTCAGGCACTTCCTTGCGTGCGAAGATGTAGCTGGTGGGTCCCAGCAGTCAGGGGGCGAATCGTTTTTTGCCCATAATATGGACGCACTTCCTTGCGTGCGAAGATGTAGCCGGTGGCTCCCAGCAGTCAGGGGGCAAATCATTTTTTTTGCCCCGTAATATGGACGCACTTCCTTGTGTGAAGATGTAGCTGGTGGGTCCCAGCAGTCAGGGTGGAAACGTTTTTTTCGTGAAATACGGTGGCCCGTCCGGTGGGTCTCTGCTGTCAGGTGGAGGAATAATTATTTTGCGCGTAATAAGGAGGAACTTCCTTGCTGCGGTCGTGGACCTAGTTGTCAGCCTCTCCACGTACAGTACTCTTCCGATGGAAGTCGTTCCTTGACCATGTTGACCACGCCGCCCCGAGAGCACCAAGGCGGTGGACGACGGCGAGGCCTAGGAAGGGGATGACGCGAAGCCGGGGAAGACGCGACAGTGGATGCCCACGCGGAGGAGTACGAGGGTTCACTGGTTCGGCTGCGGTGTGAGGATGCCGTCGCCGCAGGGCCTGGCCAGTGGTGGGAGTGGTAGGGGGAGGCGAGGCCTCTGCGGCAGCACAGCCGGCCACGGGAGGCAGGAGCAGGCGGCACGACTGGCGCTACTTTGGGCGGCTGGAGCAAGAAGACCAGGGGTTGAAGAATCACAACGGCCGTTGGATGGACATTGTACGGTCACTACAGCTAGAATCGTTTATATTGACTAAGTTGACAAAGCCCTTGGTACGCGTCAACTTAGTAGGCCCACATGTCTGCCTCCGAAACGGTGCGCCCCAGATGTCATGGGGAGGAATCATTTTTTGGGCGGCCGAAGCTAGAATATTCGAGATTGAAGAAGAAGCACGACATTCGTTGGATGGACATCCAACGGACACTGCTGCTAGAACCGCGTGTTGACTGTAAGTTGACAAAGCCTTGCATACGCGTCAACTTAGTAGGACCACAAGTGTGTGGCAGAGAACTTATAGCCCATTTGCAATTTGTAAGAATGCACAACCCATTTTTGAATTCTAATGGAATTTACTACATCCCATTTACAGTTTGTTAAAAGTACAACCCATTTTCTAGCTAGGACAACGATTAATAATTTCAACCAATCGTTCAAAACAGAATTCAATAAAATTTCCCATATTTTGATAGGATCCGAAATATTTTTTTTCTTTAAATTTCTAGTCAGATTATATACAATTTCAATATAAATTTGTATTACGTAAAAATCCAATGAAACATTGAGCACACAACAATTAATGAAAGTAAAAATTTCAAAATCCAAAAGTAATATTTATAAACTAATTACGTGTTTGGTGCATTTTTCATAGTTACTGCCCATTTTTTATAATTACATCCCATTTATTATTTCTTAAAGCCCATTTTCTTGTTAAGCTTAATGCATCTAGGAAAGATTTGCAGCCCAGTGGGGCGGAGAATAACAAGTTGACCCGGATTGTGTACAACTGTCAGCCTAGATGCATTGCTGATGTTGAAAAAAAGGCCTGTGTAGTACAGTACAACCTTACATGGCTACTCAGCCCACATTCAACGATGCTGGAAAGGCCCAAACCAGGCTTCTGTACAACTTTTTGAAGCCACTGAGCTCAATTAATAACTTAAGAAAAAAGTTAGAGTACAGTGGAACCTAATTAAAAGCTGTCACGAGCGAATAAATAATTCAACGGATCCCACTTGTGCGTGTGTGTGTGTGAGAGAGAGAGAGAGACCCATCGGTCGATGCTTGTAAATACATCTTTCAGCCATATGCATTGATGATGCTCAGTAAAAACTTATATAGTTGCACAATCATATAGAACATCATAGCACATTGAACTTGCATACTAAAATTTCACGCAGGCGGCACAATCAAGGTGGAAGTAGTGGATCGCTACGGGTAGGGCTATGTTGAAACCAATGAACTCGTACATAACGGTTCATCGTCGTTATCAATGACGGGGAAATATCTTGAATGTTGTCCAAACAAAACAGACAGACAACACAATATATAAGTTCTGCTAGAACATTAAGTTGACGTACAGCCATTTCTAAAAAAAGTTCAGGTAAAAAAATAGAACAGGTCATCTGACAAGATTCAGTTGTTACCTCAAATTAGAGCACATCCAGGCAGCCATCCTTGCCTCTTCTCCCAAAGAAGCAGTGGCCTCCGCCGTGCGATGGAGTAGGCCCTGTGCCATTCATCGTTCCGAGCAACACAGGGAAAGTCTGACATTGACACATGTAATGGACGTCGTCGACAGACCCAGGCACCAGCAACAGCGGCATGACTTCGATTGATGGATTGACCACTTCTTCGACGTGCACGAACACTCGATACAGGTACATCCCTAATGTGGTCCGCGACAGCCTTGGTGGCGACGAATAGTACAACCCCTTTTCCTGCACAGGTATCTCAACACCAATCACCTTTGGTATGGTGGACGGCTTCTTCATCCATGCCATAACCATCAGAGCCCAGCTGTCTGGAGGAACAAACATACTTACGGGCTCACCTCCAAGGTCATTGATAAGCTCATGCATGGACTCGTTGTTCCAAGCACGTCGAGGCATGCCCTGGAAAGTAAGCTGTGTTAAAAACTCAAGCTCAGACGACACCGAGCCCCATCCTGGGTGCCACCGATCAAAGCTCACAAGCGCGCCATCACAGAACAAACGCCGGGAAGATTCGAACACACGACTGCAGTCGAAAGTTGTCCGGAACCTGACGAAGAAATCAGCCGGTGGCGGACAGACTTCGACGAGCAAGTCACTTATTTGGATGTCGTGCGCAATGCCAAGAGCTTTTACAAGGTCGTCCGGTGAGACGGGAGGCCGGTCGCCGTTGATGGTTACTGATACGTCTCCAACGTATCTATAATTTATGAAGTATTCATGCTATTATATTATCCTTCTAGGATGTTTTATATGCATTTATATGCTATTTTATATGATTTTTGGGACTAACCTATTAACCTAGAGCCCAGTGCCAGTTTATGTTTTTTCCTTGTTTTTGAGTATTACAGAAAAGATTGGGAGTTCCGCCGCCGCAAGCCTCTGTAGCCACCAAAAACCAATCGGGACCCTGTTCCAGCACCCTGCCGGAGGGGGGATCCCTCACCGGTGGTCATCTTCATCATCCCGGCACTCTCCATGACGAGGAGGGAGTAGTTCACCCTCGGGGCTGAGGGTATGTACCAGTAGCTATGTGTTTGATCTCTCTCTCTCTCGTGTTCTTAATTTGGCACGATCTTGATGTATCGCGAGCTTTGCTATTATAGTTGGATCTTATGATGTTTCTCCCCCTCTACTCTCTTGTAATGGATTGAGTTTTCCCTTTGAAGTTATCTTATCGGATTGAGTTTTTAAGGATTTGAGAACACTTGATGTATGTCTTGCATGGGATACCCGTGGTGACAATGGGGTATTCTATTGATTCACTTGATGTATGTTTTGGTGATCAACTTGCGGGTTCCGTGACATTGGGAATCTATGCATAGGGGTTGGCACACGTTTTCGTCTTGACTCTCCGGTAGAAACTTTGGGGCACTCTTTGAAGTACTTTGTGTTGGTTGAATAGATGAATCTGAGATTGTGTGATGCATATCGTATAATCGTACCCACGGATACTTGAAGTGACATTGGAGTATCTATGTGACATTAGGGTTTTGGTTGATTTGTGTCTTAAGGTGTTATTCTAGTACGAACTCTATGATAGATCGAACGGAAAGAATAGCTTCGTGTTATTTTACTACGGACTCTTGAATAGATCGATCCGAAAGAATAACTTTGAGCTAGTTTCGTACCCTACAATAATCTCTTCGTTTGTTCTCTGCTATTAGTGACTTTGGAGTGACTCTTTGTTGCATGTTGAGGGATTGTGATATGATCCAATTATGTTATTATTGTTGAGAGAACTTGCACTAGTGAAAGTATGAACCCTAGGCCTTGTTTCAACACATTGCAATACTGTTTGTACTCACTTTTATCATTAGTTACCTTGCTGTTTTTATATTTTCATATTACAAAATCCTATATCTACCATCCATATTGCACTTGTATCACCATCTCTTCGCCGAACTAGTGCACCTATACAATTTACCATTGTATTGGGTGTGTTCGGGACACAAGAGACTCTTTGTAATTTGGTTGCAGGGTTGTTTGAGAGAGACCATCTTCATCCTACGCCTCCCACGGATTGATAAACCTTAGTTCATCCACTTGAGGGAAATTTGCTACTGTCCTACAAACCTCTGCACTTGGAGGCCCAACAACGTCTACAAGAAGAAGGTTGTGTAGTAGACAGCATGCAGTTTATGGCGCTGTTGCCGGGGAGGTGAGTGGTTGAAGGTATATCTTTAGATCTTGCAATCGAATCTTTTAGTTTCTTGTTTTATCACTAGTTTAGTCTATAAAAGAAAACTACAAAAAATGGAATTACGAGTGCCTCATATGCTTCATCTTTTTAATGTCTTTCGTGAAAATAAGGATTCCGATAATTGTGCTCAAGTGCTAGAAGAAGAATGCATTAAAATGTTTGGCACTAAATATTGGAATGATGAGCATGATTGCAATGTTGTTAGTATGAATTCCATGAATATCCATGATGCTAATGATATGCAAAGCCACAAGCTTGGGGATGCTATATTTGATGAAGATGATATTTTTTATCCCCCAAGTTTTGATGAGCAAATTTACTATGATGAAAGCATGCCCCCTAACTATGATGATTATTGCGATGAAATGTATGCTATAAAGAATAATGATAACCATGAAACTTGCCATCTTGATCCAAATTTTCAATCACATGATAGTTATTTTGTCGAGTATGCTCCCACCACTATTTATGAGAATAAATTTCTATGCTTGTATATCATGAAAAGAATGATTTGTGTGATAGTTATATTGTTGAATTCATTCATGATGCTACTGAAAATTATTATGAGGGAGGAATATATGCTTGTAGGAATTGCAATAATATCAAGTTTCCTCTCTATGTGCTTAAAGTTTTAAAGTTATGCTTGTTTTGCCTTCCTATGCTAGTTGATTATTGTTCCCATAAGTTGTTTGCTCACAAAATCCCTATGCATAGGAAGTGGGTTAGTCTTAAATGTGCTAGTCATATTCTTCATGATGCTCTCTTTATGTTTCAATTCTTATCTTTTATGTGAGCATCATTGACATCATCATGCCTAGCTAGGGGCGTTAAACAATAGCGCTTGTTGGGAGGCAACCCAATTTTTTTTTTGTTCCTTGCTTTTAGTTCCTGTTTACTAATAAATAATTCATCTAGCCTCTGGTTAGATGTGGTTTTATGTTTTAATTAGTGTTTGTGCCAAGTAAGACCTATAGGATCTTCTTGGATGATAATTATTTGATCTTGCTGAAAAAGACAGAAACTTTCTGCTCACGAAAACAATTGTTTAAAATCACCAGAACGTGATAAAATACTGATTCCAATTGCAGTAGATCAATAAACAAATTATCTAGGTCTTCCTATTTTGGTAGAAATTTTTTGAGTTCCAGAAGTTTGCGTTAGTTACAGATTACTACAGACTGTTCTGTTTTTGATAGATTCGGTTTTTCGTGTGTTGTTTGCTTATTTTGATGAATCTATGGTTAGTAAAATAGTTTATAAACCATAGAGAAGTTGGAATACAGTATATTTAACACCAATACAAATAAAGAATGAGTTCATTAAAGTACCTTGAAGTGGTTTTTTGTTTTCTTTCGCTAACAGAGCTCTCGAGATTTTCTGTTAAGTTTTGTGTTGTGAAGTTTTCAAGTTTTGGGTAAAGGATTCGATGGACTATGGAATAAGGAGTGGCAAGAGCCTAAGATTGGGGATGCCCAAGGCACCCCAAGGCAAAATTCAAGGATAACCAAGTGTCTAAGCTTGCGGATGACCCGGATGGCATCCCCTCTTTCGTCTTCGTTCATCGGTAACTTTACTTGGAGCTATATTTTTATTCACCACATGATATGTGTTTTGCTTGGAGTGTCATTTTATTTCCTTTAGCTTTGCTTGTTGTTTGAATAAAATACCAAGATCTGGAATTCTTAAATGAGAGAGAGTCTTCACATAGCTACATAATTATTTAACTACTCATTGATCTTCACTTATATCTTTTTGGAGTAGTTTGTCATTTATTCGTGTGCTTCACTTATATCCTTTGGGTAAATGGTTGAATGATTTGAATGTCATAAATCTGAAATTATATATGTTTCATATGCTTATCCCATGGGGAGTAATGACTTTACATATAAGAAGTAGAGGTGGTAAATTTATTGAAGGTTAGCAAATGTTGTATTGGTCACTTGAACAATTCATGAAAGAATATTGAAGGAAGAGAGATTTCACATATAATACTATCTTGGGCATCTTCTATGATTGTGAGCCCCATTAATTATTTTCAAACCTGAGCAAATTAGTTGAAGTTGGACAAGGAAGACAACATAATGAGTTATGCTTGGGTATATTTGTATAGAAGTTATATTGTTATGGATCCTCTAACATGTGGTGCTTGCTTTTTAGAATCCTTTGCTAGCCAAAATATCTGTACTAAGCGGGAATACTGCTTGAGCATCCAAATTCCTTGAACCAAGTTTCTTCCATGAGTGTCCACCGTATCTACCTATATGTGGTATTTACCTGCCGTTCCAAGTAAATTTGCATGTGCCAAACTCTAAACCTTCAAATAATAATCTGTTTTGTACGTCCGAATCGCTCATGTAGCGACTAGGGGCTGTCAGTATCTTCCATACTAGGTGGGTTATTCTCACGATGAGTGGACTCCGCTCATCATTCACGAGAAAAGGGCTGGTAACTGGGATGCCCAGTCCTATGATCAAAAGATCAAAAACAAAATCGCAAATAATTTAAACAAAACTCCCCCAGGAAAGTTGATAGTTGGACGGCACCTGTTGTTTCGGACAAGCCGAATGTTGGTGGAGGGGGAGTAAAAACTTTACCTTTCTGCGTGGGAACCGCCTATAATGTATCTAGTATGGAAGATATTGGGAACTCTTGGTCGTTATGTTGACAATGAAAGCATACCTCTCAAAATTATTTTCATCTCTGTTTTTGCTTCGAACTCTGGCACGTCTGCAAAACCCTGCTTCCCTTTGCGAAGGGCCTATCTTTTACTTTTATGCAAGAGTCAGTAGTATTCCTTCTCATTCTAACCTACTCTTTAGTTGGCAAGCATCATGTGATGGAAAGATCTAAGCATATATGGCCATTCAAATATATTTGAGCATGAATTATTATTGTTGACCTTACCCTTGAGGTAAAAGGTTGGGAGGCGAAATATTAAGCCCCTATCTTTCTTTGTGTTCGATAAATACTATTTGTTCTAAAAATATGCTTTGAGTGGTAGCAATAATGGAAGACTAAATGATAGTTGAGTATGTGAAGTTTGCTGAATCAAAGCTCTTACATAGACCCTTCCTGAAAATAAGATGAATTGCAATTGTTTGATGACTGAGAAAGGTTTGTTAGTTTTCAAGAAAGTTTATGATCTATATTTCAACATGTGAATAGCTTGTTACTTGATCATGAAAAGTTTTATGAGTTGAGCAACTGTTATGACATATAATGATGCTAGAAAAGGTGATTGAAATTATCATTGATCAAACTTGTGCACCTGCTAGCATTCACACTTCATAAATTCTCTCTTTTATCATTTACCTACTCGAGGACGAGCAGGAATTAAGCTTGGGGATGCTGATACGTCTCCAACGTATCTATAATTTATGAAGTATTCATGCTATTATATTATCCTTCTAGGATGTTTTATATGCATTTATATGCTATTTTATATGATTTTTGGGACTAACCTATTAACCTAGAGCCCAGTGCCAGTTTCTGTTTTTTTCCTTGTTTTTGAGTTTTACAGAAAAGGAATACCAAACGGAGTCCAATTGACGTGCCAATTTTTGATGATTTTTTATGGACCAAAAGAAGCCCCCGGGGTGAAAGAGTTGGGCCAGAAGAGTCCCGGGCTGCCCACGAGGGTGGGGGGCGCGCCCACCCCCTGGGCGTGGGCCCCTGCCTCGTGGACAACCCGGGAACCTGAAGGAAATATGCCCTAGAGGCAATAAAAAAGTTATTATTTATTTCCTTATATCATGATAAATGTTTATTATTCATGCTAGAATTGTATTAACCGGAAACATCATACATGTGTGAATACATAGACAAACAGAGTGTCACTAGTATGCCTCTACTTGACTAGTTCGTTGATCAAAGATGGTTATGTTTCCTAGCCATAGACATGAGTTGTCATTTGATTAACGGGATCACATCATTAGGAGAATGATGTGATTGACTTGACCCATTCCGTTAGCTTAGCACTCGATCGTTTAGTATGTTGCTATTGCTTTCTTCATGACTTATACATGTTCCTATGACTATGAGATTATGCAACTCCCGTTTACCGGAGGAACACTTTGTGTGCTACCAAACGTCACAACGTAACTGGGTGATTATAAAGGTGCTCTACAGGTGTCTCCGAAGGTACTTGTTGGGTTGGCGTATTTCGAGATTAGGATTTGTCACTTCGATTGTCGGAGAGGTATCTCTGGGCCCTCTCGGTAATGCACATCACTTAAGCCTTGCAAACATTGCAACAAATGAGTTTGTTGCGAGATGATGTATTATGGAACGAGTAAAGAGACTTGCCGGTAACGAGATTGAACTAGGTATTGAGATACCGATGATCGAATCTCGGGCAAGTAACATACCGATGACAAAGGGAACAACGTATGTTGTTATGCGGTTTGACCGATAAAGATCTTCGTAGAATATGTGGGAGCCAATATGGGCATCCAGGTCCCGCTATTGGTTATTGACCGTAGACGTGTCTCGGTCATGTCTACATAGTTCTTGAACCCGTAGGGTCCGCACGCTTAACGTTACGATGACAGTTTTATTATGAGTTTATGAGTTTTGATGTACTGAAGGAGTTCGGAGTCCCGGATGAGATCGGGGACATGACGAGGAGTCTCGAAATGGTCGAGACGTAAAGATCGATATATTGGACGACTATATTCGGACATCGGAAAGGTTCCGAGTGATTCGGGTATTTTTCGGAGTACCGGAGAGTTACGGGAATTCGTATTGGGCCTTAATGAGCCATACGGGAAAGGAGAGAAAGGCCCCAAAGGGTGGCCGCACCCCTCCCCATGGACTAGTCCGAATTGGACTAGGGAGGGGGGGCGCCCCCTTCCTTCCTTCTCCTTCTCCCTTCCCTTCTCCTACTCCAACAAGGAAAGGAGGAGTCCTACTCCCGGTGGGAGTAGGACTCCCCCCTTGGCGCGCCCTCCTCCTAGGCCAGCCGCCTCCCCCCTTGCTCCTTTATATACGGGGGCAGGGGGCACCCCATAGACACAACAATTGATCTATTGATCTCTTAGCCGTGTGCGGTGCCCCCCTCCACCATATTACACCTCGATAATATCGTAGCGGTGCTTAGGCGAAGTCCTGCGTCGTAGAACATCATCATCGTCACCACGCCGTCGTGCTGACGAAACTCTCCCTCAACACTCGGCTGGATCGGAGTTCGAGGCACGTCATCGAGCTAAACGTGTGCTGAACTCGGAGGTGCCGTACGTTCCGTACTTGATCGGTCGGATCGTGAAGACGTACGACTACATCAACCGCGTTCTGTTAACGCTTCCGCTTTCGGTCTACGAGGGTACGTGGACAACACTCTCCCCTCTTGTTGCTATGCATCATCATAATCTTGCGTGTTCGTAGGAATTTTTTTGAAATTACTACGTTCCCCAACAGTGGCATCCGAGCCAGGTTTTTATGCGTTGATGTTATGCACGAGTAGAACAAAAGTGAGTTGTGGGCGATATAACTCATACTGCTTACCAGCATGTCATACTTTGGTTCAGCGGTATTGTGAGATGAAGCGGCCCAAACCGACATTACGCGTACGCTTACGCGAGACTGGTTTCACCGTTGCGAGCACTCGTTGCTTAAAGGTGACTGGCGGGTGTCTGTCTCTCTCACTTTAGTTGAACCAAGTGTGGCTACGCCCGGTCCTTGCGAAGGTTAAAACAGCACCAACTTGACAAACTATCATTGTGGTTTCGATGCGTAGGTAAGAACGGTTCTTGCTAAGCCCGTAGCAGCCACGTAAAAATTGCAACAACAAAGTAGAGGACGTCTAGCTTGTTTTTGCAGGGCATGTTGTGATGTGATATGGTCAAGACATGATACTGAATTTTATTGTATGAGATGATCATGTTTTGTAACCGAGTTATCGGCAACTGGCAGGAGCCATATGGTTGTCGCTTTATTGTATGCAATGCAATCGCCATGTAATTGTTTTACTTTATCACTAAGCGGTAGCGATAGTCGTAGAAGCAATAGTTGGCGAGACGACAACGAAGCTTCGATGGAGATCAAGGTGTCACGCCGATGACGATGGTGATCATGACGGTGCTTCGGAGATGGAGATCACAAGCACAAGATGATGATGGCCTTATCATATCACTTATATTGATTGCATGTGATGTTTATCTTTTATGCATCTTATCTTGCTTTGATTGACGGTAGCATTATAAGATGATCCTTCACTAAATTATCAAAGTATAAGTGTTCTCCCTGAGTATGCACCGTTGCGAAAGTTCTTCGTGCTGAGACACCACGTGATGATCGGGTGTGATAGGCTCTACGTTCAAATACAACGGGTGCAAAACAGTTGCACACGCGGAATACTCAGGTTAAACTTGACGAGCCTAGCATATAACAGATATGGCCTCAGAACACGAAGACCGAAAGGTCGAGCGTGAATCATATAGTAGATATGATCAACATAGTGATGTTCACCGTTGAAACTACTCCATCTCACGTGATGATCGGACATGGTTTAGTTGATATGGATCACGTGATCACTTAGAGGATTAGAGGGATGTCTATCTAAGTGGGAGTTCTTTATTAATATGATTAATTGAACTTAAATTTATCATGAACTTAGTCCTGATAGTATTTTTGCAAATTATGTTGTAGATCAATAGCTCGCGTTGTTGCTTCCCTGTGTTTATTTTTGATATGTTCCTAGAGAAAAATTATGTTGAAAGATGTTAGTACCAATGATGTGGATTGGATCCATGATCTGAGGATTATCCTCATTGCTGCACAGAAGAATTATGTCCTTGATGCACCGCTAGGTGACAGACCTATTGCAGGAGCAGATGCAGACGTGATGAACGTTTGGCTAGATCAATATGATGACTACTTGATAGTTTAGTGCACCATGCTTAACGGCTTAGAATCGGGACTTCAAAGACGTTTTGAACGTCATGGACCATATGAGATGTTCTAGGAGTTGAAGTTAATATTTCAAGCAAATACCCGAGTTAAGAGATATGAAGTCTCCAACAAGTTCTATAGCTAAAAGATGGAGGAGAATAGCTCAAGCAGTGAGCATGTGCCCAGATTGTCTGGGTACTACAATCGCTTGAATCAAGTGGGAGTTAATCTTCCAGATAAAATAGTGATTGATAGAATTCTCTAGTCACCATCACCAAGTTAGTAGAACTTCGTGATGATCTATAGTATGCAAGGGATGACGAAAGTAATTCCCGAGCTCTTTGTGATGCTGAAATCGACGAAGGTAGAAATCAAGAAAAACATCAAGTGTTGATGGTTGACGAGACCACTAGTTTCAAGAAAAGGGCAAAGGGATAGAAGGGGAACTTCAAGAAGAACGGCAAACAAGTTGCTGCTCAAGTGAAGAAGCCCAAGTCTGGACCTAAGCCTGAGACTAAGTGCTTCTACTGCAAAGGGAATGGTCACTGGAAGCGGAACTGCCCCAAGTATTTGGTCGATAAGAAGGATGGCAAAGTGAACAAAGGTATATTTGATATACAGATTATTGATGTGTATTTTACTAGTGTTCGTAGCAACCCCTCGGTATTTGATACTGGTTCAGTTGCTAAAGAGTAGTAACTCGAAACGGGAGTTGCATAATGAACAGAAACTAGTTAAGGATGAAGTGACGATGTGTATTGGAAGTGGTTCCAAGATTGATATGATCATCATCGCACACTCCCTATACTTTTGGGATTAGTGTTGAACCTAAATAAGTGTTATTTGGTGTTTGCGTTGAGCATGAATATGATTTGATCATGTTTATTGCAATACGGTTATTCATTTAAGTTAGAGAATAATTGTTGTTCTGTTTACATGAATAAAACCTTATATGGTTACACACCCAATGAAAATGGTTCATTGGATCTCGATCGTAGTGATACATAGATTCATAATATTGAAGCCAAAAGATGCAAAGTTAATAATGATAGTGCAACTTGTTTGTGGCACTGCCGTTTAGGTCATATTGGTGTAAAGCGCATGAAGAAACTCCATGCTGATGGGATTTTGGAATCACTTGATTATGAATCACTTGATGCTTGCCAACCATGCCTTATGGGCAAGATGACTAAGACTCCGTTCTTCGGAACAATGGAGCGAGCAACTGACTTATTGGAAATAATACATACTGATGTATGTGATCCGATGAGTGTTGAGGCTCGCGGCGGGTATCATTATTTTCTGACCTTCACAGATGATTTGAGCAGATATGGGTATATCTACTTAATGAAACAGAAGTCTGAAACATTTGAAAAGTTCATATAATTTCAGAGTGAAGTGGAAAATCATCGTAGCAAGAAAATAAAGTTTCTACGATCTGATCGTGGAGAAGAGTATTTGAGTTACGAGTTTGGCCTTCAGTTAAAACAATGTGAAATAGTTTCACTACTCACGCCACCTGGAACACCACAGTGTAATGGTGTGTCCGAACATCGTAACCGTACTTTATAAGATATGGTGCGATATATGATGTCTCTTACCGATCTACCACTATCGTTTTGGGGTTATGCATTAGAGACAGCTGCATTCACGTTAAATAGGGTACCATCTAAATCCGTTGAGATGACATCTTATGAACTATGGGTTGGCAAGAAACCAAAGTTGTCGTTTCTTAAAGTTTGGGGTTGCGATGCTTATGTGAAAAAGTTTCATCCTGATAAGCTCAAACCCAAATCGGAGAAATGTGTCTTCATAGGATACCCAAAGGAGACAGTTGGGTATACCTTCTATCACAAATCTGAAGGCAAAACTTTTGTTGCTAAATTCAGAAATTTTCTGGAGAAGGAGTTTCTCTCGAAAGAAGTGAGTGGGAGGAAAGTAGAACTTGATGAGGTAACTGTACCTGCTCCCTTATTGGAAAGTAGTTCATCACAGAAACCAGTTTCTGCGACACCTACGCCAATTAGTGAGGAAGTTAATGAGGATGATCATGAAACTTCAGATCAAGTTATTACTGAACCTCGTAGATCAACCAGAGTAAGATCCGCACCAGAGTGGTACGGTAATCCTGTTCTGGAGGTTATGTTACTAGACCATGACGAACCTACGAACTATGAAGAAGCGATGGTGAGCCCAGATTCCGCAAAATGGCTTGAGGCCATGAAATCCGAGATGGGATCCATGTATGAGAACAAAGTATGGACTTTGGTTGACTTGCCCGATGATCGGCAAGCCATTGAAAATAAATGGATCTTCAAGAAGAAGACTGACTCTGACGGTAATGTTACTGTCTATAAAGCTCGACTTGTTGCGAAAGGTTTTCGACAAGTTCAAGGGATTGACTACGATGAGACCTTCTCACCCGTAGTGATGCTTAAGTCTGTCCGAATCATGTTAGCAATTGCCGCATTTTATGATTATGAAATTTGGCAAATGGATGTCAAAACTGCATTCCTGAATGGATTTCTGGAAGAAGAGTTGTATATGATGCAACCGGAAGGTTTTGTCGATCCAAAGGAAGCTAACAAAGTGTGCAAGCTCCAGCGATCCATTTATGGACTGGTGCAAGCCTCTCGGAGTTGGAATAAACGCTTTGATAGTGTGACCAAAGCATTTGGTTTTATACAGACTTTTGGAGAAGCCTGTATTTACAAGAAAGTGAGTGGGAGCTCTGTAGCATTTCTGATATTATATGTGGATGACATATTGCTGATTGGAAATGATATAGAATTTATGGATAGCATAAAGGGATACTTGAATAAGAGTTTTTTCAATGAAAGACCTCGGTGAAGCTGCGTATATATTGGGCATCAAGATTTATAGAGATAGATCAAGACGCTTAATTGGAATTTCACAAAGCACATACCTTGACAAAGTTTTGAAAATGTTCAAAATGGAACAGTCAAAGAAAGAGTTTCTTGCCTGTGTTACAAGGTGTGAAATTGAGTAAGACTCAAAGCCCGACCACGGCAGAAGATAGAAAAAGAATGAAAGTCATTCCCTATGCCTCGGCCATAGGTTCTATAAAGTATGACATGCTGTGTACCAGATCTATTGTATACCCTACACTGATTTTGGCAAGGGAGTACAATAGTGATCTAGGAGTAGATCACTGGACAGCGGTCAAAATTATCCTTAGTGGAATAAGGATATGTTTCTCGATTATGGAGGTGACAAAAGGTTCGTCGTAAAGGGTACGTCGATGCAAGTTTTGACACTAATCTAGATGACTCTAAGTCTCGGTCTAGATACATATTGAAAGTGGGAGCAATTAGCTAGAGTAGCTCCGTGCAGAGCATTGTAGACATAGAAATTTGCAAAATACTTACGGATCTGAATGTGACAGACCCGTTGACTAAAATTATCTCACAAGCAAAACATAATCACACCTTAGTACTCTTTGGGTGTTAATCACATAGCGATGTGAAATAGATTATAGACTCTAGTAAACCCTTTGGGTGTTGGTCACATGACAATGTGAATTATGGGTGTTAATCACATGGTGATGTGAACTATTGATGTTAAATCACATGGCGATGTGAACTAGATTATTGACTCTAGTGCAAGTGGGAGACTGAAGGAAATATGCCCTAGAGGCAATAATAAAGTTATTATTTATTTCCTTATATCATGATAAATGTTTATTATTCATGCTAGAATTGTATTAACCGGAAACATCATACATGTGTGAATACATAGACAAACAGAGTGTCACTAGTATGCCTCTACTTGACTAGTTCGTTGATCAAAGATGGTTATGTTTCCTAGCCATAGACATGAGTTGTCTTTTGATTAACGGGATCACATCATTAGGAGAATGATGTGATTGACTTGACCCATTCCGTTAGCTTAGCACTCGATCGTTTAGTATGTTGCTATTGCTTTCTTCATGACTTATACATGTTCCTATGACTATGAGATTATGCAACTCCCGTTTACCGGAGGAACACTTTGTGTGCTACCAAACATCACAACGTAACTGGGTGATTATAAAGGTGCTCTACAGGTGTCTACGAAGGTACTTGTTGGGTTGGCGTATTTCGAGATTAGGATTTGTCACTCCGATTGTCGGAGAGGTATCTCTGGGCCCTCTCGGTAATGCGCATCATTTAAGCCTTGCAAGCATTGTAACAAATGAGTTTGTTGCGAGATGATGTATTACGGAACGAGTAAAGAGACTTGCCGGTAACGAGATTGAACTAGGTATTGAGATTCCGACGATCGAATCTCGGGCAAGTAACATATCGATGACAAAGGGAACAACGTATGTTGTTATGCGGTTTGACCGATAAAGATCTTCGTGGAATATGTGGGAGCCAATATGGGCATCCAGGTCCCGCTATTGGTAATTGACTGGAGACGTGTCTCGGTCATGTCTACATAGTTCTCGAACCCGTAGGGTCCGCACGCTTAACGTTACGATGACAGTTTTATTATGAGTTTATGAGTTTTGATGTACCGAAGGAGTTCGGAGTCCCGGATGAGATCGGAGACATGACAAGGAGTCTCGAAATGGTCGAGATGTAAAGATCGATATATTGGACGACTATATTCGGACATCGGAAGGGTTCCGAGTGATTCGGGTATTTTTCGGAGTACTGGAGAGTTACGGGAATTCGTATTGGGCCTTAATGGGCCATACGGGAAAGGAGAGAAAGGCCCCAAAGGGTGGCCGCACCCCTCCCCATGGACTAGTCCGAATTGGACTAGGGAGGGGGGCGCCCCTTCCTTCCTTCTCCTTCTCCCTTCCCTTCTCCTACTCCAACAAGGAAAGGAGGAGTCCTACTCCCGGTGGGAGTAGGACTCCCCCTTGGCGCGCCCTCCTCCTAGGCCGGCCGCCTCCCCCCTTGCTCCTTTATATACGGGGGCAGGGGGCACCCCATAGACACAACAACTGATCTATTGATCCCTTAGCCGTGTGCGGTGCCCCCCTCCACCATATTACACCTCGATAATATCGTAGCGGTGCTTAGGCGAAGCCCTGCGTCGGTAGAACATCATCATCGTCACCAGGCCGTCGTGCTGACGAAACTCTCCCTCAACACTCGGCTGGATCGGAGTTCGAGGGACGTCATCGAGCTGAACGTGTGCTGAACTCGGAGGTGCCGTACGTTCGGTACTTGATCGGTCGGATCGTGAAGACGTACGACTACATCAACCGCGTTGTGTTAACGCTTCCGCTTTCGGTCTACGAGGGTACGTGGACAACACTCTCCCCTCTCGTTGCTATGCATCACCATGATCTTGCGTGTTCGTAGGAAATTTTTTGAAATTACTACGTTCCCCAACAGAACCTCCTTGACGTGAGACCTACGCCAAAAATTCCTATAAATACTGAAACCTCCAGAAAAGAGAATAGATCGGGAGTTCCTCTGCCGCAAGCCTCTGTAGCCACCAAAAACTAATCGGGACCCTGTTCCAGCACCCTGCCGGAGGGGGGATCCCTCACCGGTGGTCATCTTCATCATCCCAGCACTCTCCATGACGAGGAGGGAGTAGTTCACCCTCGGGGCTGAGGGTATGTACCAGTAGCTATGTGTTTGATCTCTCTCTCTCTCTCGTGTTCTTAATTTGGCACGATCTTGATGTATCGCGAGCTTTCCTATTATAGTTGGATCTTATGATGTTTCTCCCCCTCTACTCTCTTGTAATGGATTGAGTTTTCCCTTTGAAGTTACCTTATCGGATTGAGTTTTTAAGGATTTGAGAACACTTGATGTATGTCTTGCATGGGATACCCGTGTTGACAATGGGGTATTCTATTGATTCACTTGATGTATGTTTTGGTGATCAACTTGTGGGTTCCGTGACATTGGGAATCTATGCATAGGGGTTTGCACTCATTTTTGTCTTGTCTCTCCGGTAGAAACTTTGGGGCACTCTTTGAAGTACTTTGTGTTGGTTGAATAGATGAATCTGAGATTGTGTGATGCATATCGTATAATCGTACCCACGGATACTTGAAGTGACATTAGAGTATCTATGTGACATTAGGGTTTTGGTTGATTTGTGTCTTAAGGTGTTATTCTAGTACGAACTCTATGATAGATCGAACGGAAAGAATAGCTTCGTGTTATTTTACTACGGACTCTTGAATAGATCGATCCGAAAGAATAACTTTGAGCTAGTTTCGTACCCTACAATAATCTCTTCGTTTGTTCTCTGCTATTAGTGACTTTGGAGTGACTCTTTGTTGCATGTCGAGGGATTGTGATATGATCCAATTATGTTATTATTGTTTGGAGAACTTGCACTAGTGAAAGTATGAACCCTAGGCCTTGTTTCAACACATTGCAATACCGTTTGTACTCACTTTTATCATTAGTTACCTTGCTGTTTTTATATTTTCATATTACAAAAACCTATATCTACCATCCATATTGCACTTGTATCACCATCTCTTCGCCGAACTAGTGCACCTATACAATTTACCATTGTATTGGGTGTGTTGGGGACACAAGAGACTCTTTGTAATTTGGTTGCAGGGTTGTTTGAGAGAGACCATCTTCATCCTACACCTCCCACGGATTGATAAACCTTAGGTCATCCACGTGAGGGAAATTTGCTACTGTCCTACAAACCTCTGCACTTGGAGGCCCAACAACGTCTACAAGAAGAAGGTTGTGTAGTAGACATTAGTTACCATCAGCACTTTGCCAGCAAACTGGTCTTCAAGCACCGCCATGTCACTGTTGAGCGACAGCACGCAGCGCCCGAAGGCAGGACGGACCTCAGGATCTCTGGCTCAGAGATCCGCGTTGACCGGCGACATGATAGTGCGCTTGAGTACAGGGAGTACAGGAGGGGGATTTGGGGGAACTGGAGTAGGAATCGAGATTCCAGAGGTGGGGGAGGGGCGTTTGATTGGGGATGAAAAGGTAGCATGAATTTCGAACACTTGCCAATATGCTCTCGGCTCGCAAGCGCACGAAAACACCGGTGCCGCCCACATGTCGGCCTAAGAGTCCCTATTCTTTCTTTTTTTGAGAGCCCGGCCTTTTTTTGAGGATCTTTTGAGAGCCCGGCCTGAGAGTCATAATTGACCTATTTGGCATTGCATTACTACTCGGCCCATATTCAACGACACCTCACTGGCCCAAACAAGTGTACTTCATCGAAAAGACATTGAGCTCAAATTATAAGTTGAATAAAGGAGATATACTCTGAACACTAGAGAATGGTGATGCCCTCATTTAGCCCACCAGCAGTTCGAGACAATAACAGTTTGAAACAACGATATATACAACATTCAAACACTGACTAGTGACTACTACTGACATAAATAGCAAGACATGATAGTTCATAAGAAGTCTTGCTACACCACCAAAACGCACCCATTTGTAGCGCTCAGACTCTCGTGATCCAGACGAGAATGACATTCTAAATAGAGGCAACTATTACATAGTAAGAGTGACATAGACAAGGATGACCAAATGACAAGGAATATGCATAACAAAAGAGAGAACTACCCATCCAGAACAAGAAGCAAAGAAAACAAGTCATTCGAAGAGGGAAGATCCAACACCATAATAATTTGCAGCCCCGGTTCAGCCACCAGTGATCCGGAGACACCAGTACTCCACCCTTCGACGCAACAACCCAATTACCTATCAACCTGAAGGCTTGAACCACATCACTGCCTGTCGGACTCGACACATCCAAGGATCAAAGTTAATCCAGATGCCTTTGTCATTCTCACCTTCTTTTGGCTGCAGGCTGTATCGTTGACAATCAGGGGAGTTTGCTCCCGAACTCCTAGGGCTCACCGTGTAGACACAGTTTTCCATAGCAAACAGAGCCTCTCTGCCATCAAGGTCCTTGCCAACGGTGATCTCCTAGTTAATGGATAATTGAGTCCGAGAAACAGAGAGTATGAACCAAGGCTGTTTACCCGCCTCCAACTCAAAAATCCTGCAGGCCCCAACAAGCTGGTATCCTGCTCATAGATGTAACAGCCACTGTCCGGATACTCACGTATTTCACGGTGCTTGCATACAGTGGGGTTTTGCAATATAACTTTTTCGGCTCATGTGTCCGAATGATCATCAGTCTTTTGTCGTCCTCTGATCGAGCGAGGAACCAGTTGTGCTTCCCTGTTTTTGGCAAAGGTGGTGTGATTACAAAGGGCAGTAACTGTAGGTACACTGCATCATATCAAAAAGGACAGGCATTGTTAATGTAAGATCAACATTGTTCAGAGTATGAGTAGGATAATGCAAGAAACATCATTGATATGTCCCTGTTGGAACTGGGAGGAAAATACAGGGAAATGTATACTGGGTTCGAAAATAAAGAAGTGCCATGCATGGTTATACTCATGTTATCTCACAATCGATTCTTCACAGGAAACTACCATGTCATATTATTCTGGCTATTGATTGTTGAAGGGCGAACATAGGTATGTACACATGGTAAGCATTACAGGATTTCACTACCTCAAAATATAGAGTTCTCCATATGCACATTTGCTTCCCTAATGTATGGTTAGATGAAATCAACAGTGTGATGCATGTTTCTACATCATGAAAATGAGGAAACTAACATGGCCATTGATACACACTCATATTTAGTAGTATATAGATTATTATAAAATAAGGAGAATATCAATATCTTCCTAACAGTTTGATTATTCAGGGGTACAAATTGGCTGTAATGACATGGTCACAATCGCATGAATTAACTCATTCCAAATATAGATGATTTACGACATCTCTAATACATTGCCATAGTTCTACTCAAATTCTGCTCAAACAGGGATATGTCAATCATCACAAAAAGTTCAAACAGTGTCATGGCGTCATCATTAACATCAGACGGAAACAACTTACACGCGCCGTCCCAGCAATACATGGTGCCATCTGCTTTGTCGATCACGTAGATGATGCCATTGTGTTCAATAGCATCACAGAAGCGTGTATCAGCTTTGACGATGATCCACTGCCAGCTGAGCTGTCTCCAGCTAAAGAAGGCACCGGCGGAAAGATAGGCGAGTCCCTTGTCGAACAACGTAATTAGCTTGAAGTCTGCGTAATCCGCATGTCGTGTGGGCACTTGGCAGATTACAATCTTCTGCAAAACAAGGTGCATCCAACTGACGATGTAATCTAGATGACTTGGACCGCGAAGGTAAAACTCTATATCATCCAACGGAGGAAGGATAATCTCATGGGAGGTCTGGAAGTTCACGAGCACCAACTTTTCCCCGTCTTCTCTGACGGCAGCCATCCAGTGGGAGTTCATGCCGACCCAGTACATACCTGCAAGAAGTTTCGGGCGATGGTGATCGGATCGAAGTCGGGGGAAATGATGTACGGCGACCCACTACATACCTGCAAAGAAGTTTCGGCTAATGGAGGATGGATTGAAGTCGAGGGGCATCATGTACGCCTCCGTATAATGGTGAGCACATCTCGCAAGACCAGATAGCAGCAAGCAGGTTGTCTTGAAAAGCTTAGGCCTCGCTTCGACGATGGCCGTGTGCATGCCCCTCGAGCATGCAGCCAGCCGCAGGGCGCTCAACATATCCATACATGAACAACAAAGGTCGAGGACGTCACTGGGGAGATTGCTCCAATCGCGGCTCATATGGATGCTGCGCGGTTCGCGTTCGGCCATGGTGGAGTTTGGAAGGTGGGGTTTTGGGGGGCTTGATTTACGGGGGGAGAAGGCTTTCGGTGCTGGAGCGGCTAGCGAGGGAATAGTGGTACTAGGGGAGGCGAGCGAGGCGAGGGTACACGGGGGCACAGTGAGATAATGAAGAGTGACCTCAGGATCTCCGATGAGACGGAGATGGAGATGGAGTGGTGCTAGGGGAGAGGGAGACGAGGCAAGGCATGCTATACAGTAGCGGTGACAGTGACTGCACAGTGCACAAGGTGAGGCTGACTTTGGTAACCCGGACACGCCGCCTGGACTGGTGTCACCTCGGGCGCAGGGTCTTGTCACTTCACTGTGAGGACCGGATGAATAATAGTATTTTGACCATCTCCACAGTTGTACTACTACTAGTAGTAGGAGTAGTAGGAACATGAGTAGTACTCCCGTGCTAGCATGCCTCTGGGTTCACTTCATCCTCCAGGTATCATCCATATTGTGAGCAGAAGCAAATTCTCGTGCATGCTGAAGCGCGAAGAAGGACTTTTCTTTTTTGAGGATAACCGCATATTCCGTAACCGTAGTAGGAACGTGAGTAGTACTCCCTCCGGTCCTCTTTTGTCTGCGCATAACTTTTTTTAGTATTTCTCTAATTAGTCTGCGTATATACCCTTTTGCATGCGCCCATTTCCCTCCATGCCTCGCATTCACAGCATTAATTAGCGTACGCATGAGCAGCTGCAGCCAGACTCCAGCCAATAAACTGCAGCATGCAAGTGGGCCATTCTGTGAGCGTGGGAGAGAGAAAAGGCAGCCGAAGAGCCCGTCCAATCCATTGCATGCAGCACTCAAACCACCGCAGCTCTCCTCATGCATGCGCATAACTTCCCCCATTTACTTCTTCATCGGGAACCGATTTTCCTCGGCTTCTTCACTACTCCTTGATCTTCATTTGCATCCAAACTACACTGCATTCACATTGTTTTAACCTCTTCACATCCTCCTAGAGTAATTCCAAAGCCCCTATAAATAATCATCTTCTTCAGTTAGACTAGCCATCTAATCCTAATTCTCCAAACCATAGCCCTCCCGTCCAGCGGTTCCAAATGCCGAAAGAGATCAAGATGCAGGTTTTTAGCGTCCAACATGTCCTCATCGAAGGCTCGTTGAGCATAGTTGCCACAGTCACCGACCAGCCAAGGGTTGTTCAGAAGTGGATCAACAATGTATCCAACTCCCTCCAAAAGGTGGAGATGAATGTCATCGGCCTCGACGCAGAGTCCACGGAGCGTGCCACTGGGAAGATCCAACGCGCCGCCGTCCTTCAGCTGTGCCTCGAAGATGATGTTCTGGTGTACCACATCATACACGCGTCCTCCATACCAGGTGAGATTCACGATTTCTTGTCTTGGGAGGACATATACTTCTGTGGGGCAGCCATCGCAGGGGACAAACAGAAGTTGGAGCCGTACAACCTTGATTTGAAAAGCATCGCTGACCTACAAACCAAAATAAAAATTCCTGTAGAAGATTGTGATAAACCTATTCGACATAGCAAATTTTGTGCTCGGGACAAATCTTCAGAAGGGTGACGAGACGCTGGCATTAAGGTCGTCTGGATGGGAGAATTATCCCTTGACGTACGAGCGGATAAAATATGCTGCCCTCGATGCCTGTGTGAGTTTCGAGATAACTGCAAGGTCCACAGAGCTTGTTGCGAAGCCGTCTCCCACAGAAAATGAGACCAAGAAGAAGAAGAAGAAGAAGAAGAAGAAGAAGATGATGATGATGATGATGCACCAGCAGCAGGGCATTATGGATGGATGAACTATTTCCGCTCTTGTAAAACAAAAATGTTCCCTCTCTATGTATATTGATATAGATGGACTATTTTGATGGTGTAAATGTCTTTGGAACAAGTAGTAGCGTGGGTCTGCTTGACTATAAGGAACTATTTATCCGCCTAGCTTTCTCTACTACTCCTTCCAGTGATCGGTATGCAATGCATGTGTCCATAGACATGACAGCTTGTCCATGGAAGTTCAACTACGGCGACCATCTTCATCCACTGCCACTCACGATTCCCACGACGCCGCTCCAACCCACGGCACCACATCCCCCAGACGTGCGCCTGACCCTTCTCGGCCGCACCGCCCCTCTGCCTTTGTGTGCATGACATGTGGGCCAACTGAAATGCGGCGAGCATCAAGTTTCTACCACAGCCACACGCGATTCCCATGACGCCGCTCGAACCCATGACACCACACGTCCCCCGACCTGCGGCTCACCCCTCTCGGGCCCACTGCCCCTCTGCCTTCGGGAGCATTACATGTGGACCATCCACCTATCGGGTCCACATGTTTTTGATTCAAAGGCAGGTGTATTAAGGTGCTGAAGCTCAGACCCGAGGGCCCCGAGAGGTAAATATAACTCCTGCGCTAGGCCTTGTGGTGCTACCGCTGCACGAACTCGTGGCAAACTCGAGATTTGTTTCTTTACTATACATGCACGCAATGATTTAATGGACATTGTAATCTCAACATGTGATGGGGAGCTCTAAATTTGAATTTGAAACTTATAAAACAAAAAAATTCAAAACAAATAAACTGGGAGAGAGAGAGAGAGAGTATACCGTTGGATGTGTCCCATATGAAACAAGTCCCCTGGTTTGTCACCGCGAAGATGCGGTTAGAAAGGAGCACAGCGTCTTCGTACTCGTACGGCAACAAATCGGCCGCAGACAGCATCGTCCACCTTTGACCGCCATGTGCAAGGTTCATGTTATCTTCTTCAATCTCACCATGGTTCCATCGTACCAATTCAGGCAGTGGCCCGTTGCATGGTTGATCCCAATGTTGGACAAAGGTTCTACGGGAACGGTGTCACCGTTGTAAATGTTGTGCAAATTGATGTTGTCACCCTCCCGTACATATGCAAGCCAATCTCCACTCGCACCGAGCCTAACCTGTGAAATAGTGGGCAGGGGGAGAATTAGGAAATGGACACGGAAGTAGTCTTTAGAATGCATTTACTACGTGATCAAACTCATCTTACCTGCTCATCGGACAAAATCCGAGTGCCCCTCAACGTCGGCATCTCAAGGGGCGTCAACTTGCAACTATGGCCACGCCGCGCTGGAGAAACCCCCAAGGAAACATCCTCGTGTGTTGCACAGATCATCAAGATGCATGTGTATGAGTAGTTTATCTTGTGAGAGAAAAGGATGAGTGAGGGAAGGCCTTATTTTCAAATGTGGAGAAGGGTGTAGGTTTCTTTTTGCAAAATTGCCACAGTTTTGTTCCTATCCATCATATATAAATCGTACGGCCTATAAAAAAGCAGAGTTGGTGATGATGATGTGCCTGCCATCCTGCAATATGGGCCGTCCGATCTATATCTAACTGATAGGAAGGAAACTATGACAATTTACACGCACTCCTCTCCAAATTTGCAGATAAGGACTTCCTTCGTTCATCCTTTTCTCCCACAAGATCTTGGTGTTCCATGCAACGCACGGGCATCTTGCTAGTATAGGAGGGGTGTGGGTATTTTTTTGCAAAATTGCCATAGTTTCCTTCCTATTCGTCAGATATAAATCGGACGGCCTATACTGCATGATGGCAGGCACACCATCATCAACTCTGTTTTTTTATAAGAATAAGAGTAGAGTAGAGATAGAGATAGAGACTACTACTACCAATGTGCTGGCCCGTGCGTTGCAATGGATCCAAAGTAGTAGAATAATACTTGTTCACGGGCTTGAAATATAAACACTCTAGTTTTGATATACATATATGAGTAAAAGTAAATCATGCATCACCCAAAATATATTCCTCGGGCTGTTTTGATGGTTTGAAGATAACAGGTTTTAAAAAATTTGGAGCTATTTTTTTAACATTTTGTAGCGTGGCACGACATCCGGTGCACCTAATCGTTTGAAAAGAAAATTGAAGTTTGGGTTGGTGGCACACCCTGCGGCAAGATGCCCGTGTGGCCTTCTTCTATAACTAGCAAGCTGCCCGTGCATTGCAGGGAACATCAAGATGCATTTTTTTACAAAACACCTGTTGTGGATGACCCTTGAAGGAGTAATCCCATGTGTAAAAACTAATGATATCTCGAGAATTTTGTCGGAAAAATGGTATCTTTGGAACAAGTTTTCTCTACTACTGCTCCTTGCAGTGAGTGGTATGCAATGCATGTGTCAGCAGACATGACAGCTTGTCCATGGAAGTTGAACCACGGCGACCATCACGTTTCTTGTTTCTACCACTGCCACACCCACACGCGATTCCCACGACGCCGCTCCAACGCAAGGCACGACGTCCCCCGACGTGCGCCTCATCCCTCTCAGCCCCACCGCTCCTCTGCCTTTGCGTGCATGACATGCGGGCCAGCTGAACTGCGGTGACCATCAACTTTCTACCACAGCCAAACCCGATTGGACACGGTTTGCCTGCTCCGATCCGTACTCCCGCACCATTGAATTTTCATCCAGCGGCTGTGACACATTTCGTCCCGGGCATCGATCCTCAGCTGGAGTACTTCTGTACTACAGGTAGTACCCACCGATGTGGCCATCTACGCCTCGTAATGCCTCGACGCCCAGCTGTGGCACCCTCGCCACGGCCACGCCACCACCGACCGGTTCATCTCGAATGAGTGAGTCGCGAACCACGCCACCACCATGAGAATGACATGTGGGCCAGCCGCATTTAAGGTCCGCATGTCATTAACTCATAGGCCAGTGCACTAAGCGACTGAAGCTTGGTCCCATGGGCCCCGGGAGCGAAATGTGCCTGTGCGTTGCGACGGATAGGAAGGCCTTGTGGTGCTCCCGCAGTACGAGCTCGTGCCAAACCCGGATGAGATTTGGTAACCAACTAGTAAGCTAAACGTGCATTGCATGCATGAGATTTGGTAACCAAATCTCTACTCTCTACTCTCTATATCTATATCTATATCTATATCTATATACTCTTATAAAAACAGAGTTGGTGATGATGGTGTGCCTGCCATCCTGCAATATAGGTCGTCCGATTTATATCTGACGGATAGGAAGGAAACTATGGCAATTTTGCAAAAAGATGCCCACATCCCTCTCCACATTTGCAAATAAGGCCTTCTCTTGTTCATCCTTTTCTCCCACAACATAAACTACTCATACAAATGCATCTTGATTTTCCGTGCAACGCATGGGCATCTTGCTAGTTATGAATAAATAACACTCTACCAATGAGCCCCATCAGACACCAAATTTCTTGGCTTCCGTGCTACAGCTAGATCTTCCCCTCGTTTCTGTTTTCCAACCCGGCGGTGGGCGGGGTGCGGTTTGCCAATGGTCGGTTTGCTCAACGGCGGTCCCACATGCAAGTGAAAATGCTAGGCAACACGCCTTCCCTAGCTATGTGGCGTGCCGGATGGGCCGTGGAGAACTCCCGATTCCCGGGCGTGTGGGGGTGCGACGTGAACGCGGCAGGCCTTTTCCTTTTGCTGGCAACGTGCCCGTGCATTGCGATGGATCCAAAGTAGTAGAATAGTGGTACTTGTTCACAAACATGAAAGAAATCACTCTTGTTTTGATATACTCCTAATATATTAATTTTTACTCAAAATATATTTCTCAGGCTGTTTTGATGATGTGAGGGAGGGGTGTCGTCGCTTTCAAGATAATAAGGGGTTTTCTGCAAATTGGAGCAGAGAAGTGGGCTATTGTTGCAAAAATGCCACAACTTACCTCACAGCCGTTAGATGCAGATCTAGTGGTCAGAAACGACGGATGGCGAACACACCACCATCACCAACTGAGTCTTTTATAGGAGTAGGAGTAGAGAAAAATGTATAAATTGTAACATTTGGTTCTGCTCCTTGGCACGATCGATAGATAGAAATAACGATTGGAAACGCTAGGGCGGGGCTATTTCCGCCAGATAAGCAGGGTATGTAGTAGCTAGGTTGGCGCATCGTCAGTTTGGTCACATGCGGTCCGACATGTTCGAGTGTTTCTAGCATGATGCCCATGCATTGCACGAAGTTGATGGAAAAGGTAAGCACAAATTATAAATTGACGGATGGAGTACTAGTTACAGTGATGCATATAATTAAGCAAAGGGATCGCACATGTCGGTATTGGCTGGAACGAGACTGCAATAGCACAATAAGAATTAAGGCCACGATGATGCGATCGCAGTGGTGGTTACAGGAGGCAAGAAGAAATATGCATCCATCAACATACGACCTCCTCCTCCTCAACTAAGTGCGCCGTGCCACCGACCGACAGCTAAGGAGCGGCGGCTTTTGTGGCGAGGTCAAGGTGCTTCTCAGCAAAGGCATCCAAGGCTTCCAGTCAGTTGAGGAAGGCCAACGTCGTAGCGTCCTCAATGGCCTTGTAGATACCTATGTACACGATTTGCTCCACATGTGGATGTGTAGGCCAATGAATTCTTGCAAGGCGATGCGCCTCGCGGCGAGCGCGACCTCCAGGTGGACATTCTTCGTGGCGTTGGCGGGCAGTCACAGGGCCACCAGTGCTTGAAAGCAGTTCCGGCCATGGAGGCCGATTAGGGTGGCAGGCAATGAGGAGCCCGGGCGGGCGGGATGGAGGAGTACGGCGATGTCGTCCCCGAGCTTCTTGAGGATGGTGAACCTGTTGGTGGTGGCAATGATCATCTAGTCCAACTGAGAGTCATTGTTGGCGTCGACAGCGGCCATCCACCAGCCGGTCGCGAACACCGTCTGGAGACGATCCTCGGCGCCATGCCGTAGGCCGGCGTCGTGGACCATCTGGCACAACCGCTTGCCGCTCGCGCGCATCGCCGCCATGGGTCTTGAGTGAGCACTTTTGCGCTTAGTGTAGGTGCTTAGGCAAACGCTTAGGTGCGTACGATGTGGTAGATGCATTGGAATGGAGGGGCGCCTTTATATGAGTGCAAACTGTGTTGCATTCACATCGTGCAGCCTCTTTTCCCGGTCCTCCTCCCATTACTTCCCTCATGCATGCACGATGCTAATTGAAGGAGGATGCATCATTGGCCGTTCAACATTTCGGGAACCGCTACCGCTCCCTCGTCTGCATTAAAGTCGTATCGGGAACTGCGCGGCCCACTGTCAAATCGAATAGTACTGCATTTTCATGCAGACGAGGAAACAGATACTGCCGGAAACAGACACGGAGCGAATACAAAGCGGATACGGAAACATAAATAGGCATTGATCGGAACTTAAAAACCCCTTGAATCATGGAGAAATACACACAAAAACAAACAAATTTAATGAGTTGTTAACATGGCTACAAAATAATATCATTATGTTAGCAACTTAGCGTAGTATTGGAGTAGTACCAGACAATTGCATATAGGGTCCAGCTAAGTACATGTGTGGTAGTAGAAGTTGGGCCTCAAATCCATTCTACTAATTGTGTCATTGTGTTCTCTTTGGTGGTTGGGCTACAAAGCAGCTATAGGTCTATAGTAAAAACAGAAATGCCATATTCACGAAAACAGAAAGTTCCGTTTCCATCCATGTTCCACCGGAAAACACCGTTCCGTTTTTGTTTCCGTTTCCGCATAAAAAATTCCATTTTCACTTTCATTTTGCAAATTTCCGTTTCCGTTTTCATATTTCCTCTCCGTTTCCATTTTTCCTCCGGAAAAACGGAAAGTTTCCACTCCATTTTCATCCCTACCACGCCCGGCTGAACACGCCTCCTCGCCTCCATCAAACCCCTCCGTTAAACCCGCATGCAAACCGAGAAACCTACTCCGCCCATACGTCCGTTCATGAGCGGGCCGGAATTAAACGAAACACCGGCCGAGCTCCTCCCGTCCGCCCTCAGTTTAAACTAGGCCAGATGCCGGCCAAGCTCCTACCGTCCGCCCTCTATTTAAACAAGGCCAGACAGACAGCGGGCAAGAATCGCACCCCTCCGCCGCTCCCCCATCCCCTCCTCCAGCATTTTCTCCACTCTTCCGATGGCTTCCCAGGAGCCATTCTCCGGCATACTACCCGGCTGGGTGGCCCGCCGAGCCCTCCGGATACGGGCGAGGCCGCTCGATGCTTCATCAACCTTGCTTGGCCCGACGGAGCCAGTTGCCGCCCCAATCCGGCGCGTGGTTTAGCAACTCACCACTCCAGTTCAGCTCGATGAGGAGTGGCGAGTTGCTCCACGCCGGCACGGCGGCGAGCACGCCGGTACGGGCGTCGTCGCTGCCGCGTCATACCGCGCCACCAATGTCTGCGGTGGCCGCGCCTCCCGTGTCTGTGGGCGCGCCTCCCATGCCTGCGGCAACGCCATGCAGGAAGAGACAGAAGCCGGGTGTGTGGAGAGTGACAAGTCGGTGGCCAGCTTCTCCGTGTCCACCGCCATCATCGAGGAGAAGTAGAACACGGGAGGCCGCCGCCACTTGGGTCCCATGATGGCCACCGCCGAGGCAACGACTGGGCATTCAATTGGTTTCTTTGCCGCTTCGTCTCTTCCGAGGACCTTCGCCGACCTCGTAAGTGTCTGCCGGACATGAGGAAGACAATGGGATCCGCGGGCGGCCATTTAGATTAGGTACTCCCTCTACTGCTGGCGGGAAATATTTGTTCTAAGAATGGATAAATTGGATATGTTTATAAGTACAATAAGTCTAGATACATCCATTTCTAGGACAAGTATTTCCGGACGGAGGGAGTATTAATTATACCAAGAGAGCCGGATTAGCACCGCTTAGTTCATGTAAATGTAATGAAATCCATCATGTTTATATGAAGATCCAGCTTTTTATACAAAATCGTGCATGCTTATATGAAAACAGTCCGTGTTTGCATGAATTTCATCTGGTCCGTTAGAGTTGTGAAAATGTATGCCGCTGGCGTTTGATGTCGTCCTCCGCGGAAGGAAGCGGGAGGAAATTTGTCGGCTGCCGTTGGAGATGCTCTTATGCTGGAAATAATAGAGTCACATCCAATCCATTTGAGTTAATTGCGTGTATGATTCTCCCTCTATAAAAAGTTAATTGCATATACAGTGTAGACGTGACTTGCAGGGTGGCTACAACTCCGTACAGAAAGTTAAAAAGAAACAAGTCCATCCTTAATCTTGTATTCTAAGTACTCTGTGGGTTCCACTGTCAGTACAGTAGCGAAAGAAGTATATATTAAATTAGTAATATATAATATAAAAATCTAAAGTTAAAGACAGAATTTGAATTCAGGTCATCGCGTTGAGAGCATCCGGCGCTAACCGGTCCAACACATTTTTGTTGTAGACCATGCTGGAGATATATCTCCATGTCTACTCTTATACTCCATCAGTTCCTAAATATTTGTCTTTTTCAGATTTCAAATGGAGTACCACATATAGATGTGTATGTAGACATATTTTAGAGTATAGATTCACTCATTTTGCACCGTATGTAGTCACTTGTTGAAATCTCTAAAAATACAAATACTTAGGAACAAAGGGAATAGAAAACAGAGTTGGTGATGATGGTTGATACGTCTCCAACGTATGTATAATTTTTTATTGTTCCATGCTATATTATATTCCATTTTGGACATTATTGGGCTTTATTATACACTTTTATATTATTTTTGGGACTAACCTATTAACCGGAGGCCCAGCCCAGAATTGCTGTTTTTTTTCCTATTTCAGAGTTTCGCAGAAAAAGAATATCAAACGGAGTCCAAACGGAATGAAACCTTCGGGAACCTGATTTTCGGAACAAACGTGATCCAGAGGACTTGGACCCTACGTCAAGACATCAACCAGGAGGGCACGAGGTAGGGGGTGCGCCTACCCCCCTGGGCGCGCCCTCCACCCTCGTGGGCCCCCTGTTGCTCCACCGACGTACTCCTTCCTCCTATATATACTTACGTACCCCCAAACTACCAGATACGGAGCCAAAAAACCTAATTCCACCGCCGCAACCTTCTGTACCCGTGAGATCCGATCTTGGGGCCTGTTCCGGAGCTCCCCCAGAGGGTGCATCGATCACGGAGGGCTTCTACATCAACACCATAGCCTCTTCGATGATGTGTGAGTAGTTTACCTCAGACCTTCGGGTCCATAGTTATTAGCTAGATGGCTTCGTCTCTCTTTTTGGATCTCAATACAATGTTCCCCCCTCTCTTGTGGAGATCTATTCGATGTAACCTTCTTTTGCGGTGTGTTTGTTGAGACCGATGAATTGTGGGTTTGTGATCAAGTTTATCTATGAACAATATTTGAATCTTCTCTGAATTCTTTTATGTTTGATTGGTTATCTTTGCAAGTCTCTTCGAATTATCAGTTTGGTTTGGCCTACTAGATTGATCTTTCTTGCAATGGGAGAAGTGCTTAGCTTTGGGTTCAATCTTGTGGTGTCCTTTCCCAGTGACAGTAGGGGCAGCAAGGCACGTATTGTATTGTTGCCATCGAGGATAACAAGATGGGGTTTATATCATATTGCATGATTTTATCCCTCTACATCATGTCATCTTGCTTAAAGCGTTACTCTGTTCTTATGAACTTAATACTCTAGATGCATGATGGATAGCGGTCGATGTGTGGAGTAATAGTAGTAGATGCAGGCAGGAGTCGGTCTACTTGTCTCGGGCGTGATGCCTATATACATGATCATACCTAGATATTCTCATAACTATGCTCAATTCTGTCAATTGGTCAACAGTAATTTGTTCACCCAGCATAAATACTTATGCTCTTGAGAGAAGCCACTAGTGAAACCTATGGCCCCCGGGTCTATTTTCCATCATATGAATCTTCCAACACTTAGCTATTTTTATTGCCTTTTATTTTACTTTGCATCTTTATCATAAAAATACCAAAAATATTATCTTATCATATCTATCAGATCTCACTCTCGTAAGTGACCGTGTAGGGATTGACAACCCCTTATCGCGTTGGTTGCGAGGATTTATTTGTTTGTGTAGGTGCGAGGGACTCGTGCGTGGCCTCCTACTGGATTGATACCTTGGTTCTCAAAAACTGAGGGAAATACTTACGCTACTTTGCTGCATCACCCTTTCCTCTTCAAGGGAAAACCAACGCAGTGCTCAAGAGGTAGCAAGAAGGATTTCTGGCGCCGTTGCCGAGGAGGCTTGTGCAAGGTCAAGTCAAGATTTGGACTCCTGACAATGAGCCATTTCTGGCGCCGTTGCCAGGGAGTCTACGCAAAAGTCAACATACCAAGTACCCATCACAAACCCTTATCTCCCGCATTACATTATTTTCCATTTGCCTCTCGTTTTCCTCTCCCCCACTTCACCCTTGCCATTTTATTTGCCCTCTCTTTTTCGTTCGTCCGTTTGTTTGCTCGTGTTGCCTTGTGCCTTCTATATGCTTGCATCTTCGCTTGCTGAAAACCTATTGATATGGATCCACTTAAAGTGTTCTACTTGGATCATCTTCGATCCTTATGCGCTCGTGCTGAAACCCCAACTAGCCTAGTTGATGGGAAATCTTTAGATGAGCATGCTCATTTTGTGCGTCATCATTTGTCTGAAAAAGGGAAGCTCTTTTGGTATCATATAAATAGTTTGCTATGCTATGCTTGGAATCTTTGTGAAATTTGTGATTTTACTTGTTGCTCTAAGAACCCTAAAAAACACCTTCCCTACCTATGTGAGTTCAATGATAATGAAATCTTATCTTTTTATGCAAAGGGTTTTTATAGCTGATATGATATCGAACAAATTGAAGAATTTGTCGTTTTTAAGGGTGCTCATGAAGTTGCTTCTTCGATTGAAAAGTATGATTTTACTCTCAACAAATCTGAAAATTCCGTCATACTTAAATATTGCAATGAAAACTTTGCTCATAATGTCTATGTCCAAGAATTTATTGAAAGAATGACCGTTGCTTTGGAAGAAAATAATGATGTGCATGAATCTATAGATAATGATGATTCCGATGATTTGGTTGAAATATCCCTTGATGAACATGATGCTTGCTATTCTTGTGGCCATGAAACCAATATTTATGAAGACGAATTTGCTATAGTTCCTTGTGTTAAAAATGAGATCGTTGCTATTGCACCCATGCTTGATAGTTCCTTCGATGAAAAGCATGATTTCAATGATTTTACTATAAATTCTCTTGATGTCAATTGTGCTAATAATATGCAAAACCCTAAGCTTGGGGATGCTAGTTTTGCTATGTCTACTACTTGTTGCAATGATCATGATTGGGGTGATTCTTCGTATGATCTTGAAAATTTATTTAAGCCCCATGATGAATATGAGATTGATAATAGTGTTTGCAATATTATTGAAAGTGGGTTTGGAAGAGTGTCAACTTTAGATCACATATATTTGGAGAATGTTCAATCTTATGAAGTTTTTGATAAAAGTGGGTTTGGAGAGGTCATGACTCTAGTTAATGTTAATCCCACTATTTTGGAAGAGTGTCAACTTTGCATGCATGTGGATCATGTTGAAAATATTTTATGTGATAGCTATTTTGTTTAATTTTCTTATGATCCTACATGTAATTATTATGAGAGAGGAAAATATGGTTGTAGAAATCTTCATGTTACTAAATTACCTCTCTTCATGCTGAGATTGCTATCGTCTCTTTCTTCTTCCTTGCATATGCTAATTTTTGCTTGCTATGATAATTTGTTTGCTTATAAAATGCCTATGCATAGGAAGTATTTTAGACTTAGATGTTTTTATCACGTGTTTCATGATGCTCTCTTTATGCTTCAATTCTTGTCTTTGATGTGAACATCATTAAAATTATCAATGCCTAGCTAGGGGCGTTAAACGATAGCGCTTGTTGGGAGGCAACCCAATTTTATTTTTAGTTTTTTGCTTTTTGCTTCTGTTTAGGAATAAATATTTGTTCTAGCCACTGGTTAGATGTGTTTTTATGTTTTAACTAGTGTTTGTGCCAAGTTAAACCTATAGGATCTTCTTGGATGATAGTTATTTGATCTTGCTGTAAATTCCAGAAACTTTCTTTTCACGAAAACAATTGTTAAAAATCACCAAAACGTGATAAAATATTGATTCCAATTTATGCTGATTAATAAACAAATTGTCTAGGTCGTCCTATTTTGGCTGAAGTTTTGGAGTTCCAGAAGTTTGCGTTAGTTACAGATTACTACAGACTGTTCTGTTTTTCGTGTGTTGTTTGCTTATTTTGATGAATCTATGGCTAGTAAAAGAGTTCATTAACCATAGAGAAGTTTTAATACAGTAGGTTTAACACCAATATGAATAAAGAATGAGTTCATTACAGTACCTTGAAGTGGTCTTTTGTTTTCTTTCGCTAACGGAGCTCACGAGATTTTCTGCTGAGTTTTGTGTTGTGAAGTTTTCAAGTTTTGGGTAAAAGATTTGATGGATTATGGAACAATGAGTGGCAAGATCCTAAGCTTGGGGATGCCCATGGAACCCCCAAGATAATCTAAGGACACCTAAAAGCCAAAGCTTGGGGATGCCCCGGAAGGCATCCCCTCTTTCGTCTACTTCCATCGGTAACTTACTTGGAGCTATACTTTTATTCACCACATGATATGTGTTTTGCTTGGAGCGTCTTGTATGATTTCAGTCTTTATTTTTTTAGTTTACCACAATCATCTTTGCTGTACACACCTTTTGAGAGAAACACATATGATTCAGAAATTATTAGAATACTCTATATGCTTCACTTACATCTTTTGAGTTATATAGTTTTTGCTCTAGTACTTCACTTATATCTTTTAGAGCACGGTGGGGGATTTGTTTCATAGAAACTATTATTCTCTCATTCTTCACTTAGATTATTTTGAGAGCCTTAAACAGCATGGTAATTTTCTTAAATAATCCTAATATGCTAGGTATTCAAGACTAGTAAAAACTTTCTTATGAGTGCATTGAATACTAAGAGAAGTTTGATGCTTGATGATTGTTTTGAGACATGGAGGTAGTGATATCAAAGTTGTGCTAGTTGAGTAGTTGTGAATTTGATAAATACTTGTGTTGAAGCTTGCAAGTCCCGTAGCATGCACGTATGGTAAACGTTATGTAACAAATTTGAAACATAAGGTGTTCTTTGAGTGTCTTCCTTATGAGTGGCGGTCGGGGACGAGCGATGGTCTTTTCCTACCAATCTATCCCCCTAGGAGCATGCGCGTAGTGCTTGGTTTTTGATGACTTGTAGATTTTTGCAATAAGTATGTGAGTTGTTTATGACTAATGTTGAGTCCATGGATTATACGCACTCTCACCTTTCCATCATTGCTAGCCTCTTCGGTACCATGCATTGCCCTTTCTCACATTGAGAGTTGGTGCAAACTTTGCCGGTGCATCCAAACCCCGTGATATGATACGCTCTTTCACACATAAACCTCCTTATATCTTCCTCAAAACAGCCACCATACCTACCTATTATGGCATTTCCATAGCCATTCCGAGATATATTGCCATGCAACTTTCCATCGTTTCGTTTATTATGACATGCTTCATCATTGTCGTATTGCCTTGCATGATCATGTAGTTGACATCGTATTTGTGGCAAAGCCACCAGCATAATTTCATACATGTCACTCTTGATTCATTTCCCATCCCGGTACACCGCCGGAGGCACTCATATAGAGTCATATTTTGTTCTAGTATCGAGTTGTAATCTTTGAGTTGTAAATAAATAGAAGTGTGATGATCATCATTAATAGAGCATTGTCCCAAAAAAAAGAGAAAAAGGCCAAATAAAAAAAAGGAAGGCCCAAAAAAAATTAATAAGGGACAATGCTACTATCCTTTTTCCACACTGGTGCTTCAAAGTAGAACCATGATCTTCATGATAGAGAGTCTCTTGTTTTGTCACTTTCATATACTAGTGGAAAATTTTCATTATAGAACTTGGCTTGTATATTCCAACAATGGGCTTCCTCAAGTGCCCTAGGTCTTCGTGAGCAAGCAAGTTGGATACACACCCACTTAGTTTCTTTTGTTGAGCTTTCATATATTTATAGCTCTAGTGCATCCGTTGCATGGTGATCCCTACTCCTTGCATTAACATCAATCGATGGGCATCTCCATAGCTCATTGATTAGCCTCGTTGATGTGAGACTTTCTCCCTTTTTGTCTTCTCCACATAACCCCCATCATTACATTACTTTCCACCCATAGTGCTATATCCATGGCTCACGCTCATATATTGCGTGAAATTTGAAAAGGTTTGAGATTACTAAAGTATGAAACAATTGCTTGGCTTGTCATCGTGGTTGTGCATGATGAGAGCATTCTTGTGTGACGAAAATGGAGCATGACTAAACTATATGATTTTGTAGGGATGAACTTTCTTTGGCCATGTTATTTTGAGAAAACATAATTACTTAGTTGGTATGCTTGAAGTATTATTATTTTTATGTCAATATTGAACTTTTATCTTGAATCTTTCGGATCTGAATATTCATACCACAATTAAGAAGAATTACATTGAAATTATACCAAGTAGCATTCCACATCAAAAGTTCTGTTTTTATCATTTACCTACTCGAGGACGAGCAGGAATTAAGCTTGGGGATGCTTGATACGTCTCCAACGTATCTATAATTTTTGATTGTTCCATGCTATATTATATTCTGTTTTGGACATTATTGGGATTTATTATACACTTTTATATTATTTTTGGGACTAACCTATTAACCGGAGGCCCAACCCAGAATTGCTGATTTTTGCCTATTTCAGAGTTTCGCATAAAAAAAATATCAAACGGAGTCCGAACGGAATGAAACCTTCGGGAATGTGATTTTCGGAACGAACGTGATCCAGAGGACTTGGACCCTACGTCAAGACATCAACCAGGAGGGCATGAGGTAGGGGGGCGCGCCTACCCCCCTGGGCGCGCCCTCCACCCTCGTGGGCCCTCTGTTGCTCCACCGACGTACTCCTTCCTCCTATATATACCTACGTACCCCCAAACTACCAGATACGGAGCCAAAAAACCTAATTCCACCGCCACAACCTTCTGTACCCGTGAGATCCGATCTTGGGGCCTGTTCCGGAGCTCCGCCGGAGGGGGCATCGATCACGGAGGGCTTCTACATCAACACCATAGCCTCTCCGATGATGTGTGAGTAGTTTACCTCAGACCTTCGGGTCCATAGTTATTAGCTAGATGGCTTCTTCTCTCTTTTTGGATCTCAATACAATGTTCTCCCCCTCTCTTGTGGAGATCTATTCGATGTAATCTTCTTTTGCGGTGTGTTTGTTGAGACCGATGAATTGTGGGTTTATGATCAAGTTTATCTATGAACAATATTTGAATCTTCTCTGAATTCTTTTATGAATGATTGGTTATCTTTGCAAGTCTCTTCGAATTATCAGTTAGGTTTGGCCTACTATATTGATCTTTCTTGCAATGGGAGAAGTTGTAACATCCCAAAATTCTAAATTTTGGAATGTTATAATAAACAAATAGATTGGATTGATTGTTTGATTGATTGACTGAAAGTGAGTGGAATTCGAAATCTTTTGAAAGTTAAATGAGAGGGAATAAAAGGACTTTCCCAAACTTTCATTTTACTTTTATGATCTCCATGAATTCAAATTCTTTTCATCACAAAACCCTAGAGAGAAGATGACATGACTTCTTCCATTTATTTAAATGAAAAGGGGTGTTGAAAATATTTGAATTTCATTTGAGAATATTTCCAATTTTGAAACTTGATGCAACTCAATGATTTTCACGAGAGAAGATAAAATGACTTCTTCAAAACAAATGAAATATGAGTTGGGAGTTTCAAAGGATTTATTCAAAGTCCCATCGAAATTATTTTTCAATATTGGAGTTATTTGAGTTTTATTCAAATTATTTTTTCCAAAAATAAAATATACAGAAAATAGGGTAACATGATTCCCTACATCAGAAAATTGGAGAAAAATAAATTTGAAATCATTTTGGTATTTTTAAAATGATTTTTATTGGATTTTATTAAGGCAGTAGCACTGTTTGATTTATTAAAATTTGTGTGTATTTTATTTGACTTTACAAAAATGTCCACGTTGTAGGAAATGTTTTTCTGAAAATTTTGATATATTATATGCCTATATAATATTTTTATTTATTTCATTTTTATTATTTTTCTTTGTCTGAGAAATGTTTAAAAAAAAAAACTTCTCCCGCGAACTGGGCCGGCCCAGCCGAAGCCAGGCCAAGGCCCAGCTCCGCGCACCGCCATCGTCCCCGTCGCCGAACAGGACTCCGGCCGGAGTCCGAGCCGCGCCTGCCGCCGCCTTGCCCCTTCCCCACGCCTCCCAAGGCCACCCCTCCTCCTTAAATACCGGGCCACCCTGGCCCTCTCTCTCTCCTCCTCCCCGCCGCAACCGCCGCCCTCGCCGGAGCCCGCCCCGACGAGATCCGCCGCCGCCGCCGCGCTTCGTTCCGTCGCCGAGGACCGCCGACGACGCCGCCATCCTCCTCGCCGCGACGCGCCGCCCCTCCCCGACCCCTCCGTTGCCCTCCTCGACGACCGGAGCCGCCGGACCGGAGCCGCCGCCGCCGCCGCGTCGCTCCGGCGCACTTCGCCGGGAACCGCCACCGCCGCCGGCTTATTTGCCCGAGCCGGTATAAACCGTGAACCGCCCCGGTTTATTTTTTTTCGTTTTTGGTTTTATTAAGAAAACCTAGATCTGTTTTTTTTAGGTTTTACTAAACTGCGAACGTCCACTGTTTAGATCCTATAAACGAGCGTTCACTATTTAGTTTTTTCTTTTTCTGTTATTTTCGGCCAGGGACCCGTCTGTGAATATTTTATTTACAGATTAGCCCCTGATCTTCAAACATCTATAACTTTTTACTCGTTTGTCCAAATCCAACGAAACCAACGCCCACTTCTTCGTTATGATCTCCTCTATCCAGTAAAACAACTTAAACATGTTTTTAAAAGTTTTAAAATTTGAATTCAAACAGATTATTATTCAAACTTCTTTTGTTCATAACTTATGTTCCGTAACTCCGTTTGAGTTGATTCTTTTTGCAAATCGAAGCTCTTGACCTAAACTTTCTTATAAGGCCAAATTCACATAATTTTGGTACTGTTAGAAATTGTTTTATGTTGCAAGAGAGTTATTCGCTTGATTTTGATGATTTCCGAATCGTCTTCTTCGTTCTTCTGATCTTTTGAGTGATTGCTTATGTATGGTTGTTATTGCTTGCTTACGATAGATTGACGGAGTGTGACGAGTAGATCTATCAAGAGTTTTGAGTGCGAATCATCTTCATCAACATTGCAGGCAAGTTCACACTTTGATCATATTGCTTATGTATGGTTGTTATTGCTTGCTTACGATAGATTGACGGAGTGTGACGAGTAGATCTATCAAGAGTTTTGAGTGCGAATCATCTTCATCAACATTGCAGGCAAGTTCACACTTTGATCATATCCCTTTCATACCCAGTCTTTATGCATTAGATTCAACCCTCAAACATTGCATGAGTAGGATTGATAACATGTGGGTATTGGGAAGTAGTTGATGAGGTAGGAACCTATTGCCCTGTTTATTATCAAACCTTTGGGAGTTACTCTACGTTTGCTTATATTGCTATGCTATGCTCGTAGACGTGGATTGGGTTTGAGTGAATTTCCATGACAGATGTGAGATTGTTAATTAATGGTTCAACTTAAGGTGGCTACTTAAATAAACATCTGGGTGGATTGAGGCACCTGGAGAACCCAGTGTTGCCTGTATTTTTTGGATATCCCGGAGTACCCGTGTGATCATCCTATGGACCGCCACCCAGGCTCAAAGGGATCATAAGATTATTCATGCTGGAAACTTCCGTGTGCAGCCGCAAGCTATTATGGGCTCTAGCATAGTTGAGTAAGTTGTGGGAAACCTTTCCATGATGGGCTAGCAGATGTACCGGCCTATCTATCGGTTAAGGGGACCTCCTCGGAAAGACTGTGTCTCGGTCATCCGTTTCTCAAACATCATGCAGTGCGAGAATCAATCGGAGGCGATCGAGTCTTGTGGGAAAAGTGCACAAACCTCTGCAGAGTGTACAAACTAATCATGATTAGCCGTGTCCCCGGTTATGGACATCTTGAGTATCTAGTTCTTGGATTATCCCGTTGATCTCATCACCTTGTTGCTTTAATTAAATTTGTTGGGTTAATGATGATACTTAATTGGGATTGAGTTGGAGGTACCTTCTCAATGTTTCACAACCACCATGATAGTTAAATAAAATTTATTCCTTTGAAGTAGGGAAAAATTGGCTTTTCGCAAAAACATTATAACCATAGAGCTTTTCCACCAGCCATATATGCATGTAGTGATAGCCTTTGTTCATCATTTCTCTATGGTGTGAATTTGCCAGTACATTCAATGTACTGACCCGTTTTCGGGCTGCAACGTTTCATGTTGCAGGATTCTTACGACGAGTAAGTGATACGTTAGGGTTACGATTTCTACACTCAACTTTGCCGTTGGTGTTGATGGGAATCCACAACCTTGTTACTTCCGCTATTTGGATTGAGGTAATAGTATTTACGTTACTTTATACATGTGATTTACCTCTGTTATAGATCCTCGAGTACTGTGTGTGTCAGCATACCAATCCAGGGATGACACTTAAGCACAGAGACTTGATCCATTCGGGTCGGGTCGCTACAAGATGGTATCAGAGCACATGTTGACTGTAGGACGTGACCCTAGAAACTGGCAAGCCCATAGGAAGGATTTTCCCTAAAACTTTCCTTTTCAAAAAGATCTTTTACCCCTCTTCTCTTCTGAGCTTATTCAAATATTCCCTTTTAGTGAGACCTTACCTTTTTTCCCCTTTTGACCACACGAAGATTCGACTAATGAGACCACTCCAAGAAGGACAAGATACCGGACAACCAAGACCATTTGGAATAAAGAGGATTTTACCATGCATTATGATAATGGAAACTACAATGATTGAAGACTCCGAAGACTGGGAGAATTTGAAGGCTCTGAAGAATTGCCAGATGTGTATGACCTAGGAAGGTTACCCTTATGGAACTTGGCAGACTATGGAAGCTGTCAATACTCGAGAGCAAGGTGTATCGGAGAAAGACCGAAACATGGAGAGTTAGAAACTCAAAGTTTTTGTTAAGAAACCCAAAGACAGGAGATATCAGTTATGGAATGAAAGCTCATGGCAGTAACATGGGCATAAACACGGCTATCCATGATGTTATCGTCCGCTTATGCTATTGTCACTGTGCGGACTTAAGCATGCAGATGCATGGAAGGATTGGATGGTAGAAGGCTGATGGAGCACCTATCAGCAAAAGATGAAGTTTTAACTTTAGACCGGTGTATCACCAGGATCTGGAGCATTACATCAGGAAATTTAAAGATGAACCTTCAGGAAGCAGTATTTCGACAAGAAGTGTTTCGTGAAGAACTCATGACCCAGAAGCTGAAAGTAGCCAAGCTAAAGGAGCAAAACCTTGAGACATCAAAGTTTCGTCAGGAACTGAAGGACAGTAGGATCATGGTTCATGTCAAGGATGTTGAAACCCAGAAGTTTGGAACGCAATTATTAAAGGACGTCACGAGAGACTTCGCGTCAACAGAGATGATTTGGCAAAAGAACTTGAGAAGGACAAGCATGATTGGAAGAAGCCATTGGAGACATGAACAAGATTTCAAGAGTTTGGCGACTTTGAAGATTTTTGACCTTTAGAAGACCAAACCCCTGTTATACCTACGTTAGATGCGAAGTTTGTGAGCTATCATTTGTTTGTTGTTTTTCCGACAGCCACAATAAAATCTTTCTTTTCAAAACTATTGTTTGCATTGTGTGCATCCCTCTCGACCTCTCTTATCTCACCCCAAACCCATGGACCCAACAGAGGATGAATGGAGATGAGCTTGTATTTTCTGGACCGATGAATCAATTGGAGACGGACCGATGGATTCAGAACATGGAGGATCACATGAAGAATAACCCTATAGTCGGAAGGGATATGACCCGACATGCTCTTCAATGTTTTGAAAGAGGTGCTGCTACTTGGTGGAGGATGTACCAAACCATCAGTGGATGGCAAGAAGTAACCACTTGGAAAGAATTTAAGTGGACTCTACAAGGATCTCGTCTTGTGTCCCAGAAATTGAAGCCTTATGGAAAGGATATGAAGAAACCTTGTGCATACAAACCTTGTGGAGAAATACGACACAACCATAAGGAACACAAGGATGAATGCCCTAATTGTGAAGGAAGTCACCCAGCTGAAGAATGCCCAACTCGGCAGATCACTTGTTTCTTGTGTGAAGGGACTACCCACTACCCTGCTCAGTGTCACATCTACCCCATGGTACAAAGGACCGTCCAGCAGAAGAAAGAAGCAATGAAAAGAGCCCTCATGGAAATTTTAGAGGAATCTGTGATGAAGGAAGAGGTGGAGGACACACCCAAAGAAGAACCAATTAAACCCTGCACCAAGTCATGCTATTCATGTGGAGAAGAAGGACACATCTCCCAAAATTGTCTGAATGGGGATTTAGTAGAATTCCCGACAGAGGAAGTAGAGTATGACCCACAGGAAATAGAAGCCCTGATTGGAACGGAAAAGTCCAGGAAGAGAAGTAGATTGGATCCCAGGAACAACCCAATTTCTACAAAGAGAGACCTGAGTCATATCACATGTTACAGGTGCAAAAATTCAGGACACTACCACAATGATTGCCCAAAAGGGAAGATGAGGACCCCAGGAGGCTATATAATCACAAGGAAACCCGAGATATGTCAGAAGTAATATGTTTCCGTTGTGATGAAGCAGGGCACTTTGCCAGAGAATGCCCCAAGGAGACGGAGACTTGAGACAAATAGTTGAGTGCAACGAGAAGTATAGTAGTAGTAGTGTGGACATTTCTTTTATTAGTGAGGTGTCGGATTGAGGCATGTAATGGAATGAAGGAGATTGTAATATTTGAGAATCAATAAAGTTAGCATCATTGGTATTGGTTTGGATTTTAAGAGTTGTTACTCTATGAAGAAATTTTTTGACCATTTTCGAGGATATGAGAAATATGGTCTTTGGAAGATTGTGCATTTTAAAGGTGGTAGTACCCCGTGAGGAAACTTAACCCTTGGAAAAAGGTAATGATATTCCACGAAGTGGATTTCGAACAAAATAAGTATGAGTTTTATCTCGATATGTTGGATACCCCAAGAATATGAGGGTATGGAGTATTATTGGATATAAAGGAGGTAGTCTATGAAATTGGAGACGGAGCATGTCTTCGTGTGTTCCCTCTGCGAGGAGTTAAACTATTTGGAGTTAAGGGAAAGTTAACCCCGAGATTTGTAGGACCATACCGAGTTTTGGAGCGTATGGGAGAAGTGGCCAACAAGTTGGAGTCACCTGAAGGATTGTCAGGAGTTCATGATGTGTTTCATGTTTCCCAGTTGAAGAAGTGCCATGCAGAGATGGCCAATATTCCCCTGTAAGGACGCTTAACCCTGGAAAGGATAATGATGTTCCACGAAGTGGAGTATGGACTTCATAAGTATAAGTATTTTTTTATCTCGGTATTTGGGTATCCCCCGAGGATGAAGAGATAAATTACTATTGGATATAAAAGAGGTATGATGTTGGAAATATGTACCAATGGAAATTCCATGATGAGTCTGAGTAATCATGTATTAATTTGGTGCCAATAGAAGGAAGGAAGACAGTACAATTGGATGGATTTAAGAATACTAGGAAGTTGGATGTTGGAATAATGATCGGTTGCCCCGATGATAAGTTCAAGGACTACAAGTGATGAGATGGGCCATAACCCACAGGTCCCAGGACCTGCCAAGAAGCAAGCACATTCTTGCTGAAGGGAAGACCCTGGAAGAAGTTACGATTTTTATCGACAGACGATTTTATAGGAGTAACGCAAAACCTGAGAGTTGTGAAGAAACGATAGATGTTTGTTTGGCTTGCAGAATCATTGGATTTTTCCGAACTTGGTTCGTCGACAAGAGAAATTCTGCAATGCTTGTGAGGATGACCGAGTGTTAGAATGCGAGATTCGCTAAACCATATACAAGGTAATGATTTGGGTGCGGGATGGATTGATCACCATACCGACTTACTCTTATTATTCGCTTTGCTATACGGGATGGTAAATCTGAGTGACCTACCTATAGTAGAGAGACGACGGTATTAAACCTTGCTTGAACCTTAGAATGGTATAAGAATGTTTCCCTTGTACACGGCAGTTGTTGCCAACCGTAGGTTATACGGTGAGGTTCAACCCAGACCCATTTCCTGCAGGAGAAACCATAAATTGTTGACCACCATGAGATGTCGATAGTTGTTTAGTTTTGGCGCCAGACCCGTCAGCTAAGAAGACCCAGTCATGGAATAACCTTACCAAGATGGAATGGACACAAGAATTGAGGAAAAAGGTTATGCCACTACCGGAAGAGCCCAGAGAAGGAATTTTCCCGAGAATTTGAGAAGACTGGCCCCGTCAAGAATAAGGATGGAGTATATGAGTTTGGATGGAACCGTAACCATGCTTCTAAGGGTGGTAGCACCCCAGACCCCCCTGTGATGATCTATGGATTTTGAGAAGACCCCAAACCCTAACCTATTTCTTTCTAGCCTCTCTGAATCTCGAGGACGAGATTCATTTTAAGGGTGGTAGGTTTGTAACATCCCAAAATTCTAAATTTTGGAATGTTATAATAAACAGATAGATTGGATTGATTGTTTGATTGATTGACTGAAAGTGAGTGGAATTCGAAATCTTTTGAAAGTTAAATGAGAGGGAATAAAAGGACTTTCCCAAACTTTCATTTTGCTCTTATGATCTCCATGAATTCAAATTCTTTTCATCACAAAACCCTGGAGAGAAGATGACATGACTTCTTCCATTTATTTAAATGAAAAGGGGTGTTGAAAATATTTGAATTTCATTTGAGAATATTTCCAATTTTGAAACTTTATGCAACTCAATGATTTTCACGAGAGAAGATAAAATGACTTCTTCAAAACAAATGAAATATGAGTTGGGAGTTTCAAAGGATTTATTCAAAGTCCCATTGAAATTATTTTTCAATATTGGAGTTATTTGAGTTTTATTCAAATTATTTTTTTTCCAAAAAATAAAATATACAGAAAATAGGGTAACATGATTCCCTACATCAGAAAATTGGAGAAAAATAAATTTGAAATCATTTTGGTATTTTTAAAATGATTTTTATTGGATTTTATTAAGGCAGTAGCACTGTTTGATATATTAAAATTTGTGTGGATTTTATTTGACTTTACAAAAATGTCCACGTTGTAGGAAATCTTTTTCTGAAAATTTTGATATATTATATGCCTATATAATATTTTTATTTATTTCATTTTTATTATTTTTCTTTGTTTGAGAAATGTTTAAAAAAAACTTCTCCCGCGAACTGGGCCGGCCCAGCCGAAGCCAGGCCAAGGCCCAGCTCCGCGCACCGCCATCGTCCCCGTCGTCGAGCAGGACTCCGGCCGGAGTCCGAGCCGCGCCCGCCGCCGCCTTGCCCCTTCCCCACGCCTCCCAAGCCCACCCCTCCTCCTTAAATACCGAGCCACCCCGGCCCTCTCTCTCTCCTCCTCCCCGCCGCAACCGCCGCCCTCGCCGGAGCCCGCCCCGACGAGATCCGCCGCCGCCGCCGCGCTTCGTTCCGTCGCTGAGGACCGCCGACGACGCCGCCATCCTCCTCGCCGCGACGCGCCGCCCCTCCCCGACCCCTCCGTTGCCCTCCTCGACGACCGGAGCCGCCGGACCCAAGCCGCCGCCGCCGCCGCGTCGCTCCGCCGCACTTCGCCGGGAACCGCCGCCGCCGGCTTATTTGCCCGAGCCGGTATAAACCGTGAACCGCCCCGGTTTATTTTTTTTCGTTTTTGGTTTTTAAGAAAACCTAGATCTGTTTTTTTTAGGTTTTACTAAACTGCGAACATCCACTGTTTAGATCCTATAAACGAGCGTTCACTATTTAGTTTTTTCTTTTTCTGTTATTTTCGGCCAGGGACCCGTCTGTGAATATTTTATTTACAGATTAGCCCCTGATCTTCAAACATCTATAACTTTTTACTCGTTTGTCCAAATCCAACGAAACCAATGCCCACTTCTTCGTTATGATCTCCTCTATCTAGTAAAACAACTTAAACATGTTTTTGAAAGTTTTAAAATTTGAATTCAAACAGATTTGTATTCAAACTTCTTTTGTTCATAACTTATGTTCCGTAACTCCGTTTGAGTTGATTCTTTTTGCAAATCGAAGCTCTTGACCTAAACTTTCTGATAAGGCCAAATTCACATAATTTTGGTACTGTTGGAAATTATTTTATGTTGCAAGAGAGTTATTCGCTTGATTTTGATGATTTCCGAATCGTCTTCTTCGTTCTTCTGATCTTTTGAGTGATTGCTTATGTATGGTTGTTATTGCTTGCTTACGATAGATTGACGGAGTGTGACGAGTAGATCTATCAAGAGTTTTGAGTGCGAATCATCTTCATCAACATTGCAGGCAAGTTCACACTTTGATCATATTGCTTATGTATGGTTGTTATTGCTTGCTTACGATAGATTGACGGAGTGTGACGAGTAGATCTATCAAGAGTTTTGAGTGCGAATCATCTTCATCAACATTGCAGGCAAGTTCACACTTTGATCATATCCCTTTCATACCCAGTCTTTATGCATTAGATTCAATCCTCAAACATTGCATGAGTAGGATTGATAACATGTGGGTATTGGGAAGTAGTTGATGAGGTAGGAACCTATTGCCCTGTTTATTATCAAACCTTTGGGAGTTACTCTACGTTTGCTTATATTGCTATGCTATGCTCGTAGACGTGGATTGGGTTTGAGTGAATTTCCATGACAGATGTGAGATTGTTAATTAATGGTCCAACTTAAGGTGGCTACTTAAATAAACATCTGGGTGGATTGAGGCACCTGGAGAACCCAGTGTTGCCTGTATTTTTTGGATATCCCGGAGTACCCGTGTGATCATCCTATGGACCGCCACCCAGGCTCAAAGGGATCATAAGATTATTCATGCTGGAAACTTCTGTGTGCAGCCGCAAGCTATTATGGGCTCTAGCATAGTTGAGTAAGTTGTGGGAAACCTTTCCATGATGGGCTAGCAGATGTAGGGGATTGTAGGTGTACCGGCCTATCTATCGGTTAAGGGGACCTCCTCGGAAAGACTGTGTCTCGGTCATCCGTTTCTCAAACATCATGCAGTGCGAGAATCAATCAGAGGCGATCGAGTCTTGTGGGAAAAGTGCACAAACCTCTGCAGAGTGTACAAACTAATCATGATTAGCCGTGTCCCCGGTTATGGACATCTTGAGTATCTAGTTCTTGGATTATCCCGTTGATCTCATCACCTTGTTGCTTTAATTAAATTTGTTGGGTTAATGATGATACTTAATTGGGATTGAGTTGGAGGTACCTTCTCAATGTTTCACAACCACCATGATAGTTAAATAAAATTTATTCCTTTGAAGTAGGGAAAAATTGGCTTTTCGCAAAAACATTATAACCATAGAGCTTTTCCACCAGCCATATATGCATGTAGTGATAGCCTTTGTTCATCATTTCTCTATGGTGTGAATTTGCCAGTACATTCAAAGTACTGACCCATTTTCGGGCTGCCACGTTTCATGTTGCAGGATTCTTACGACGAGTAAGTGATACGTTAGGGTTACGATTTCTACACTCAACTTTGTCGTTGGTGTTGATGGGAATCCACAACCTTGTTACTTCCGCTATTTGGATTGAGGTAATAGTATTTACGTTACTATATACATGTGATTTACCTTTGTTATAAATCCTCGAGTACTGTGTGTGTCAGCATACCGATCCAGGGATGACACTTAAGCACAGAGACTTGATCCATTCGGGTCGGGTCGCTACAGAAGTGCTTAGCTTTGGGTTCAATCTTGCGGTGTCCTTTCCCAGTGACAGTAGGGGCAGCAAGGCACGTATTGTATTGTTGCCATCGAGGATAACAAGATGGGGTTTATATCATATTGCATGAGTTTATCCCTCTACATCATGTCATCTTGCTTAAAGCGTTTCTCTGTTCTTATGAACTTAATACTCTAGATGCATGCTGGATAGCGGTCGATGTGTGGAGTAATAGTAGTAGATGCAGGCAGGAGTCGGTCTACTTGTCTCGGACGTGATGCCTATATACATGATCATACCTAGATATTCTCATAACTATGCTCAATTCTGTCAATTGCTCAACAGTAATTTTTTCACCCACCATAAATACTTATGCTCTTGAGAGAAGCCACTAGTGAAACCTATGGCCCCCGGGTCTATTTTCCATCATATTAATCTTCCAACACTTAGCTATTTTTATTGCCTTTTATTTTACTTTGCATCTTTATCATAAAAATACCAAAAATATTATCTTATCATATCTATCAGATCTCACTCTCGTAAGTGACTGTGTAGGGATTGACAACCCCTTATCGCGTTGGTTGCGAGGATTTATTTGTTTGTGTAGGTGCGAGGGACTCGTGCGTGGCCTCCTACTGGATTGATACCTTGGTTCTCAAAAGCTGAGGGAAATACTTACGCTACTTTGCTGCATCACCCTTTCCTCTTCAAGGGAAAACCAACGCAGTGCTCAAGAGGTAGCAATGGTGTGCGTGCCATCCTGCAATATAGGCTGTTGGATTTATATCTAACGGATAGGAAGGAAACTATCGCAATTTTGCAAAAAGATACCCACACCCCTCTCCACGTTTGCAAATAAGGCCTTCCCTCGTTGATCCTTTTCTCTACTCTTACTAGCAATGTGCCCGTGCGTTGCAATGAATCCAAAATAGAATAATACATGTTCACAAACTTGAAAAAAAAACACTCTAGTTTGGTGTATATATCACTAAAAATATACTCGTATTAGGTTTCACTCAAAATATATTCCTTGTGGCTGTTTTTATGAGGTGGGGGAGGGATGTGGTTGGTTTCAAGATACTAAGGGGCTTCTGCAAATTGGAGCGGAGAAGTGGGGTCTTGTTGCAGAAATGCCATGACTTACATCATAGTCGTTAGATGCAGATCTGATGGTCAGAAATGACGGATGGCTGACACAACATCATCAACAATTGAGTCTTTTATAGGAGTTAGAGATAAAAAAACAGAGTTGGTGATGATGGTGTGCCTGCCATCATGCAATATAGGCCGTCCGATTTATATCTGACGGATAGGAAGGAAACTATGGCAATTTTGCAAAAAGATACCCACACCCCTCTCCACATTTGCAAATAAGGTCTTCCCTCATTCATCCTTTTCTCTCACAAGATAAACTACTCATATAAATGCATCTTGATGTTCCGTGCAACACATGGGCATCTTGCTAGTCTCTCACAAGATAAACTACTCATACAAATGCATCTTGATGTTCCGTGCAATGCACGGGCATCTAGTTAGTTTCTTTTAAAATAGTTACTGCGATAATTGGGTTGAAGTGATATATTATATGTCTGCCCCGAATGATTTTAGATTCACTAGTAGTAACAAAGAAAAGGTTGTCTTGTTAATTAACAGAAAACAGGGTGAAAACTATCACATGAGGCCGGTGAAAACAAGGCACATTGGGTTCAGCGTCATCGTCACTACAGTTGTGCGCGCGCGAGAAGTCTACATATCGAGGGGGCTACGGAGAAAAAGACGTATCTCGTGTGTTTGAGCGAGGCACAGAGACACAATGTTTGAGAGAGAAACCGATTGACAGATTAAGATCAGATCGAGTTGTCACCTTGTGCTGTCATTGTTGGGGTTGGGGGTGGGGGAAGGGGAGGGAGAGAAAGACGTATCGAGAGTGTGCGCGGTAGGCACAGAGGCACAACTAGCGAGTGTGTGTGTGTGTGTGTGTGTCTGTGTGTGTTTGAAAGAGGAGTAGATAGATTACTATCAAGATCGAGGTGCCACCCTACTCCTTCGGTGTTGGATAGTGTGTGTGTGTGTGTGTGTGTGTGTGTGTGTGTGTGTTTGAGAGAGAAGCCAGTCGATAGATTAGTATCAAGATTGAGGTGTCACCCTACTCCTCCGGTGTCGAGAAGTGTGTGTGTGTGTGGGTGGTTGGGGGAGGGGGCAGTGACACTTACATATCTCTACTCTTATAAAAAACAGAGTTGGTGATGATGGTGTTCCTACCATCCTGCAATATGGGCCATCCGATTTATATCTAACGGATACGAAGGAAACTATGGCAATTTTGCAAAAGGATACCCACACCCCTCTCCACATTTGCAAATAAGGCATTCCCTCGTTCTTCTTTTTCTCCCACAAGATAAACTAATCATACAAATGCATCTTGATGTTCCGTGCAACGCATGGGCATCTTGCTAGTAGGGAGAAGGAGCTTGTGTGACCCATATCTATATTAAGGGATAGGTAGATAGGATGTGTGCGAGGCATACTTAAAGCATCACGGAGATAAACAAACGGTGTGCATGCAAGTGCTGGAAAAAATGAAGCGATAAACAATGTCTACGCGTGCGCGCGCGCGTGTGTGTGTGTGTGTGAGAGAGAGAGAGAGAGAGAGAGAGAGAGAGAGAGCGAGATCTCAAAACAAAAGGTGCTCTGCTGGAATCCCATTGTATGTATTCATATGGTTCCGGAACTCGAGTTAACCTTAGGCATATGTGTGAGAGACATAATTATCCTTTGAGACATTAGTGGCTGTGGGTGGGCGGAATTAAAGGGGTGGGCATGTTCGACAAAGAGAGCGCGTGTGTTTCTGTGTGAGAGACTTGTAGGACGGGGTAGAAAGACGAATTCTAACCTTGACGGAGGGAGAGAAATACACGAAGTGCGCGTTGTCGGGTTCTGGGAACGGGGGTCCCCAGACTTGCCTGCCTGCGGCCCACGGCGTGGCTGTGCTAGCAGGCCTGTACGGCCCATCTTCATCAACAAGGCATTCAAGACCCCCGCGAGGGGCCAAGCCTCGCGAGGAGGACAACACAAGACCTCCTCCGGAGCGGCCTCACCAGGTTGGCTCGCGAGGGGCGGAGAGATCAAGGCAAGGCAAACCTCACAAGGTTCTCGTGACGTGAGCCATGACGATCGTGATCAGGCAGGCGCCAGCGCGTGTAGCGTCCTTGTTTCCTCTTTGGTGCTAAGGAGCCAAGCGCAGGCGCGGAGTACCGAGGCGTCAAGCAAAGGTTTCCATATCGGTGCAACGAGACCAAGACCATCAGGACGGCAAAACGAAGGTCACCATGGAGCCCAAGGCGGCGTCACCACCAGAGCCTTTTGCAGGCGAAGACCGCTTTTGTCAGGATAAGCTGTACTAGCTGTCCCCTTTCAAATTGGCCGTTGTTGGCTCCCTTCCCGCTAAATATTTGGGAAGAGGACCAGGGCCTATATAAGTAGAATTAGCCACCACCGTAGGGGATAACTCATTCAGAGGCATCTCATCTGATCCTTAGCCACACACCAAGCACAAGAACACCTCAACCTCAAGAGGCTGTTCTTTCCCTTGTACTGTTCATCATCAGCCCAAGAGGCAATCCACCACACCACACTGGAGTAGGGTATTACACCACAACGGTGGCCCGAACCAGTACAAATCATGTGTCTCTTGTGTTGTGAGTTCGTTGAGTTCATCCGCGAGATCTTAGCCAGCTAGGGCGTGGATCGGTAGGGGGGAAAAGAACTTCACGCGCACCCCAGAGTTCGAACCTCAAGGGTTTTGCCGAAACCCGTGATCCCACATTTGGCGCGCCAGGTAGGGGTGCGCCGAAGCTTCCCTTCCGTCGCTCCGCGCCACGTCGCTTCGTCGTCTCCATGGCGAACGCACGCCGCGCCTGCGCCGAGCGCCGAGCTGCCCTCGCCACCCACGTTGCTCAGACGGCCCCTGTCGGCGGGCCACCCCGTCGCTCTCCGTCGCCTGCCGCCAACGCTGCCACCGGCCCGGTGGGGAACGAGCAGCAAGCGTCCTCGCTGCACCCCTCGGTGCGGCGGGACGGCCATACCGCCACTCCATCGCTGACTCCCGCTGGTTCGTCGTCCCACGCTCGTCGCACTCCCATGGACGCACGGGCCGCGCTCCTCATGGCGCACGAGCTCCTGCGCTACCGCCCGGTCAATGACCTCTACGAGGACTAGCTCGATCGCATCGCAGAGCTTGTCCACGCCGCAGGGGGCTCCCCTGCGTTGTCCCTCTCTCTGCCTTGCTCTCCGCCAGCTACGGGCCACGTAGCTCACAGAGCGCCTCCACCACCTCTGCACCAAGACGGCGCCCTAGCGCCAAGGCGTGTGGCTCCGCGGCATGACCCACCGCGTCCGGTGCCCGCGCGTGAAGAAAGAAGCTGTCAAGAAGTCCCTCGACCGCAAGAGAACGCTCCGCCACTCTTCGCACCGCCGCGCCAGGATCGTTTATGATGGCAAGGCACCGCGCCGCTCGCCGTAGTGGCGAGCGGGCGTCAAGACCAAGCTCCACCTCCAAGACGGGCCCCGGTGACCACGGCCGGCTGCCGCGCCTTCACCCCCGAGCTGCGTAGCGTCGCCTGGCCGGGCAAGTTCAAGCCGGATCTGCCTCCTCGCTGCATCGGCACCCCCGACCCCGCGGAGTTCCTGCAGCTCTACGAGCTGTGCATCGAGGCGGCCAACGGCGACGAGAAAGTCCTGGCGAACTGGTTCCCTATGGCGCTCAAAGACGGCGCTTGTTCGTGGCTCCTGAACCTGCCTCCGGGCTCGATCTCCTCCTGGGACGAGATGCGCAACCGCTTCGTCGCCAACTTCCAGGGCACTCGCGACCGCCGACCGGCCGCGGGTGACCTGTGCCGCGTCAAGTAACAACCAGGAGAGACCCTTCAGAAGTACATCCAGCATTTCAACAACGTTCGCCTCAAGATCCCCAAGGTGACGGACGAGGCCATCATCTCCGCGTTCTCTGATGGCGTCCGTGACGTCAAGATGAAGGAGGAGCTCGCTATCCACGAGGAGCTATGCACGTCCCTGGTGTTCTTCAACCTGGCGACCAAGTGCGCAAGAGCTGAAGAAGGGTGCCTCTCCCTCCTTGAGCTCCCGACTGCAGACCCGGAGGAGAAGAAAGCCAAGGCCAAGGACGTGAAGCGCAAGGGAGCAGCCATGCTCGCGGCAAAACCGGACATCAAGCACGGCAGAGACTAGCCCGAGTCATCCAAGAGCAGCCGACCGTTCTGCGCCTTCCATAACCTACATACCCACAACACCAGCGACTGTCAAGAGCTCAGAGCCATTCGAGAAGGACACTTCGGTCGACGCCCCGAGCGCAACAACCGGGGCTACGGCCGAGGAGGAGGACGCGGTGGTGGACGCTGGGACGACCGTGGCCCGCGCCAGGAGTGGCGCGACCGGCCTCGTGAGGACCGCTGGAGGGATCAGCCTCGCGAGGACGCCTGGAGGGATGAGCCTCGTGAGGATCGTCCTCCAGGCAACGCCGGTCTTCCTCCACTACCGCCGCCGGCAAGAAGGAATGACGACCATCATCAAGACAAGGGGGCTGGGGGCTTCCAGGAGCCACGTGCTATCGCCTGCATCTTGGGCGGAGCTCAGGCCCCAGCCTCGCAGCATATCTTCAAGTAGTTTGCTCGTGAAGTGAATGCAGTCCTCCCCAAGCTTGAGGCCACACGCCCGCTCAGGTGGTCCAAGTGTGCCATCACCTTCAGTTCGGCAGATCATCTCAAGTGCGCGGCTACCACAGGCGCCCTCCCGATGCTTTGCTCCCCAGTCATCAGCAACGTGCAAGTTACCAAGACCCTCATCGACGGCGGCGCGGGGCTCAACGTCCTATCCGTCGATACGTTCGACAACCTCCAAGTGCCGTATGATCAGCTTCAGCCCACCAAGCCTTTCTCAGGAGTAACCGACGATTCCACCACACCAATAGGGCAGGTCCGCCTCCCTGTCACCTTCGGAGAACGCAAGAACTACCGCACCGAGCTCATCAACTTCGACGTCGCGCACATCCGTCTGCCGTACAATGCCATCCTCGGGTACCCAGCCCTGGCCAAGTTCATGGTAGTGACCCATCACGGCTACAATGTCCTCAAGATGCCGGGAAGCAGCGGAATCATCACGGTCCCATGCGACGAAAGAGATGCGGTGTGCTCCATTGAGCGTGCCTTTCAAGCTGCAGCAATCAGCGACCCCGACAGCAAGGGCGAATGCCCTCCCGAGGCCATCCCCAAGAAGAAGAAGCTGCGCCGTGCAGGACCTCAGTAGGGTGGCGACGCAGCTGGAACCTCGTCAGGATCAGCGCCCGCGCCAGGGGCGTGTCCCTCCATCGCATAGGAAGGCGCGCCCGGCGCCCTCCTCGGGCAGGGCTCGGGGGCTCTCTTCTAGAGGGCCTCAGACCTTGCCAACATCACGAGGGAGGCACTCGGGCACCACTTGGAGGCGTGCTTCACGACATGTTTCCCTCAGGAGAACACAGGGCGAGGAGCTCCCACCGCTCAGGAGTTCATCACCAGGACCACTCTGGAACTGCAAGACGCAAGGGCCATGCGCGGCAGCCGCCGCTCACCAGGCGCAGCTCCCCATCCAGGCGAGGATGCCGGGCTGCGCGTCTGCATCAACGTCCCAGGGCTCAACAGGGCCGCATCTCAGGAGCCCTTCTGGCCTTCGTGCATGGGCTGCTGCGAGGGTCCACCGCACAGCTGCGTTCGCATGCCTTTTGGCCTGCCGAGCGTGTCGTCCGCCTATCAGTGCAACTTGCGGCGTGCCCTGGCAGCTTAGGAGGCCAGGCATCACGCCGTCCTGACGGAGATGGAGACAATCCTCTGGGAACCACCTGGACCCCCAGAGCCTCTCGAGGCTCAGGGCCCCGGTGGCTCGTGAGGAGCAATTCCTTCACCGCGTACCTTCAGCTGCCTCGACACCCCTTCATCGACAGAGCCAGGTGATATTTTCCAAGTTTGTTTAGCTGGGAGCGCCCCTCGGGCTACATCATTCCCAGGCCGCGTGGGTTCGTCCCTGTGGCATGTACCCCTTTTTTCTTATGTCTTTAGCTTACCTTGCTGGGCGCGCCCCTCGGGCTGCATCATCCCCAAGCTGCTCGGGCCGGACCCGGTGGCATGTATCTTCCCTACATTTACTTGAGCTAGTTTGCTTCCCATGCCTAACCTATCTATGATTATTACCTGCTCGATCGTCACCCATCATGGGAGCCGCACGCCAGCCGTCTTTCTTCAGGATCCTTCGCGTGAGTAAGCTAGGCACGGCGTCTGTGCTCGGGCCCGTCCCTGCAGCATCGATAAATCCAACGGCTGAGCTCTGTCTGGCGGGCCGGCCCCGTTCACGTCACCTCCTGGGGCCGTTGGTGCTTGGCCCCCTCACGCGATAATCTCAGGAGATTCGTTCGGCGCAGGTTGTCTGACCACCTCGCAAGACCAGCACAGCGAACAAGAACCAAGACCAGGCGCAACCCGCCTTGAGGTAGGGCCTCGTGTGTCCCGCGCTAGCTCATGAGTGCCCAGACACACCTCGTCTAGCCCTGCCGTGCAAGCCACGTGTCAGGGCGGGGCTGTACACGCTCCGGGGGCTCTCCGCAGTAGGGAGCCCCTCCCACGCCCAAGTGGAAGCACCATGCTCCGCGCTGGCCGTCGACATTGCCGAGGAGCGGCTATGCCCGTGCACAAGCGGAAGCACTACGCTCCGCGCTGGTGATAAACAACTGAGGGCGGCCTCACGGCCGTACCAACCTCAGGGAGCCCAGAGCTCAGTGTCCGGCCTCACCGCAACGCCTCCCCTCGGGAGAGTCGCGCGAGGGGGCTGGGCATAGGGGCTGCACTCGGGTCATGCCCAAGTGCACGCCGCCCAAGCCAGGTCCCTCAGACCTGGTCGTCGCACGCCCCTCCCGAGCCGAGCCTCGGCAAGGGCAGGTATGGAGATTGTTTGCATGTCAAGGGGGACTCCTGAGCATCGCGACTCAGGAGCCTAACTGGTCATGTAGCCCCTCACTCCTTGGTCCGTCCTGGTCTCCGGTCGGCCCAACGACGGTTGAGGTATGTGCAGGGCCAGGCTCTGCCGGCGTAGAACATCAACCTATCCTCGCGTATTCTTCCTATAAGCCGTTTGCGCGTCAAGGGGGACTCCTAAGCATCGCGACTCAGGAGCCTAACTGGTCACGTAGCCCCTCACTCCTTGGTCCGTCCTGGTCTCCGGTCGGCCCAACGGCGGTTGAGGTATGCGCGGGGCCGGGCTCTGCCAACGCAGAACACAAAGCAAATAGGAAGAAAATCGCAAAATCTCAAAGCAAATATTACAAGCCACATCGTTCTCCCAAATACCAAGAACGAGTTTAAACGCCTCCACGAGGCATGATACATGTTGCAGGGATAAAACAGGGAAGCAGCCGCAAGCAAGTCACCCCTGGACACCGCCATCACCCACAGAAGGTGCTCCTCCCTTGGTAGCATCGCCCTCACCTGCACCGCCAGATGGAGCCGCAGGATCGGTGTCATCGCCGGTCGAGGGCGCGAGGACGAAGCCGCGGAACTTCTTCAGCAGGGCCTCCACTTGACCTTTCACGGCTGCGGCGGTAGCCGTGCAGTGTTCATCAGCTACAGGCTCCAGCAGCTCGTCGAGACGAGCACTGGGGTCGCGAAGGTACAGATGGCTGAAGACACACGTCAGTGTAGCTGAAGAAAGGACACGAGCCTCAGCCTCAGCCATGGGACCGATGCCCTCCACGACTTCCTCAAGCGCCTTCACCAAATGGGGAAGCAGCTGAGCAGGGCCATCCTCGTCGGTGGTCAGCGGCTTCTCCAAGCCCTTCTCGTACAGTGACTTCAGCGCCACGCTGGACCTCTCCTCAAGAAGCGAGAAGGCCAAGCAGTCTTCAGCCAGGACCTTCGCCTTGGTGTCAAGATCGGCCTCCTTCGCCTTTCGCTCCAACTCCTCCAGCCGGCTGCGCTCCGCGGCCTGCGCCTTCGCCAGCTCTCCCAGCTCGGCATTGTGGCCCTTGATGGCGTCCTCCCGGGCCCTCATCTCCTCCTCCTTCGCCTGGCGGCCACGTGCTTCTTCTGCGCGCTGGTCGCGCTGGCTCTTCAGCTCATCCTCCAACTCTCGGCAGCGGTTGCGGGCGACCTCGGCGTCCTTCAGCGCCGCCTCGCGATCGGCCGCAGCTTTGGCGGCGGCCTGCTTCTCCTTCTCAGAGGCCGCCGCGGCCTGGCTCAGCGACGCTCGAACTGCCGACTCAGAGTGAAGCCAGCCAGAGGCCAGCTCTAGGCGCCCGGCTGCCAAGCGCGAGTCCGCGCCCAGGAGATCCTCCCGCAGCTGGGCCATCCCCAAAAGGACGCGCTCCAAGGCGATGGAGGAAGCAGAAGAACCTAGGGCCAGAGGCGCAGAAGGAGGAGGGGGCGGCATTGTCACCAGAGCCTGGGGGATCAAGGGCTCCTGAGCCTTTGGGACCTCATCAGACGAGCCAGGCACCAACACTTCCGGAGCGAGCGGGGCCACGGGGGCTGACTCCTCCAGACGATGCTCCTCTTGGCCTCGCGAGGGCGACCGGGCTGGGGAGGTGCGAGTGCTATCACCTCCTTTCTCCGTAGAGGGGGCGCGACCACTATATCCTCCTTCCTTTTCTTTGCCAAAGGCGTCGGCCTGATCAACCAAGGGTGAACGTCATAAAATAGCAAGTACGAGCAGGAACGGGATGAAGCTCGGAGCACTTACTGATCCACCATGACATAGTCCATCTTCCACTTCGGGAGCCTAAAACCCGAAAGCTTCGGAGCCTGAGGAGCGGGCGCACGGGCTCTGGGAGCAGAAGACGGCGCAACAGAAGGGCTGGAGGCAGCTCCAGGCGGCGTCAAGGCAGAGGCAGCGTCTCGGGAGACCAACGATGATCTGCCCCTTGTCGGGATGGCGGGCAGCTCGCCCTCCTCCTGGCGGGCATCGGTCTCGGTGTCATCTAGTAGGGCGTGGAGGATGTCAGCTTTGCTCAAGGGGCAAGTTTCCCCCATCTCCTCGGGGGTCGCCTCCGAGTCCACCTCTTCTTCTTCCTTCCCACGGGACTCGTCAGGAGACAGCTCCACCGGCTTCAGCACTGCAGGGTCCCCAGTAGGCGCCAGCGGCACCAGCCCGTGCCCATCAAAGGTAGGCCTGGCGGCCACGACCTGGTCCCAGTCCGTGCGGCAGAACAGAGGAACAAAGGCGCTCGGAGGGTACTCTTTGTTGTCCCCGACCAAGAGGCGCAAAACTGATAACATAAACGGTTCAGATCTGAAATCATGGCACCCGGGCCCAAAGTGACAAGCATTAAGCATGGCAAAGTCATAGCAACATCAATCTCAGAACATAATGGATACTAGGGATCAAGCCCTAACAAAACTAACTAGATTACATGATGAATCTCATCCAATTCCTCACTGACAGCGAGCCTACGAAGGAATTAATCACTCCCGATGGGGAGCATCATGGAATTGGAGATGGAAAAGGGTTGGTGATGACGCAGATCCCCCTCTCTGGAGCCCAAAACGGACTCGAGATCTGGCCTCCAGATGAAGAACAGAAGACGGCGGTGGCTTCGTCTCGTGGAACGCGATAGTTCTTTCTCCCTGATTTTTTCTGGAAAAATAGGATTTTATAGCATCGGTTTCAGGGTCTGCGGGGCCACCAGGTGGGGACAACCCACCTGGGCGCGCCTGGAGGGGGAGGCGCGCCCTAGTGGGTTGTGCCCACCCAGGTAACCCCCTCCGGTGGTTCTTGGATCCATAAATTCTCTTTTATTGTATAAAAAATCCTCGCAAAGTTTCGTTCCATTCTGAGAACTTTTATTTCTCCACAAAAACAACACCATGGTAGTTCTGCTGAAAACAGCGCCAGTCTGGGTTTGTTTCATTCAAATCATGCAAATTAGAGTCCAAAACAAGAGGAAAAGCGTTAGGAAAAGTAGATACGACAGAGTCGTATCATAATGTCTTAAATCAAAGAAGAACTTTTCTTTTGTTCGTATGTGAAACTAGGTGGTATATATTTAGAAGTAGTATAATTAGCACAGTCTGCATACCAAGGAGCATTACTAGAAGCATTTATAAGAGCTAATTGTTCATCAGGAAAACTATCATCAATAGGTAATGGGTCATCAAGAATATTTTCCAATCTAGACAAATTATCAGCTCCCATCCTATTAGTAATATGCAAATCAAACACTTGTAGCAATAGAACCCACCTAATGAGTCTAGGTTTATAATATTTATTTTCCATAAGATATTTAATAGCAGCATGATCAATGTGAACAATTACTTTAGAATCAACAATGCAGGATCTGAATTTATCACATGCAAATACAAGTGCTAGAAATTCTTTCTCAGTAGTAGCATAATTTCTTTGAGCACTGTCTAGAGTTTTACTAGCATAATGGATAACATTTAATTTCTTATCAACTCTTTATCCTAGAACATTAACAAGAAGATAGTCACGAGCATCACACATATTTTAAATGGTAAGTTCCAATCAGGTTGTTGAACAATAGGTGCAGAGGTTAAGGCTTGCTTAAGTGTTTCAAAGGCTTCTACACAAAATCATCATCAAAAGCAAATGGAACATCTTTTTGCAAGAGATTACTAAGAGGCCTAGAAATTTTAGAGATGTCTTTAATAAATCTCCTATAGAAACCAGCATGACCAAGAAACTTCTTATACCTTTAATATCTTTAGGACATGGCATTTTCTCAATTGCATCAACCTTAACTTTATCTAGTTTAATACCTCGTTCAGAAATTTCATGCCCCAAGACAATACCTTCATTCACCATAAAGTGTGACTTCTCCCAATTCAGGAGAAGATTAGTTTGTTCACATCTCTGCAAAACTCAATCAAGGTTTCTCAAGCAATCATCAAAAGATATCTCGTAAAATAAAAAATCATCCATAAAAACCTCAACAATCTTTTCCCAAAAATTAGATAATATAGCAGTGATACATCTTTGAAAGGTAGTAGGTGCATTGCATAAACCAAAAGGCATACGTCTATAAGCATAAGTTCCAAAGGGGCAAGTAAAAGTTATTTTCTCTTCATCTTCTTGTGACATAGGTATTTGAGAGAAACCATAATATCTGTCAAGAAAACAAAAGTGTGTGTGCTTAGATAGTCTTTCTAACATTTGATCTATAAAAGGCAAGGGGTAATGATCTTTTCTAGTAGCTTTGTTTAATTTTCTAAAATCAATTACCATCCTATCACCAGTTACAATCCTTTGTGGAATGAGTTCATTTTTATCATTGGGAACAGCGGTTATACCTCCTTTCTTAGGAACACAATGAACAGGACTTACCCGTCTACTATCAGCTATGGGATAGATTATACCTGCTTCCAGAAGCTTTAATATTTCATTTCTTACCACATCCTTCATCTTAGGATTTAACTGCCATAGTTAATTTTGTGCTGACAGAGAGTGGGACTAATGCCCTTAAGATCATCAAGAGTATATCCAACAGCGACACGGTGCTTACTCAGAGTTTTAAGTAATCTCTTTTGTTCATCCTCTGAAAGGTTAGCACTAATAATAATAAGATATATCTTCTTTTCATCAAGATAAGCATATTTTAAGGTATTAGGCAATTGTTTTAATTCAAACATGGGACCACCCTTAGGTGGAGGAGGACCTCCAAGAGTTTCAACAGGCAAATTATGTTTAAGGATAGGTAGTTAATCAAAGAACATCGTATCTATCTCTTTTCTTTCATTCATATGCATATCATTTTCATGGTCTACCAAATATTGTTCTAATGGATCTGTAGGAGGTACGACAATAGAAGCAAGATCAACAATTTCATCCTTACTAGATAATTCTTTTTCATGAGGTTGTCTCTTAAACTTAGAGAAATTGAATTCATGAGATACATTACCAAATTTAACTCTAACCATTTCTTTGACATAATCGATTTCAACATTAGCAGTGTTCAAGAAAGGTCTGCCAAATATAACGGGACAAAAATTATCTTGTTGAGAACCAAGTTACTTAGAAATCAGTGGGGTACTTGATCTTACCACATAATACTTGAACATCTCTAACAATCCCAAGCGGTGAAATGGGATCTCTATTTGCTGGCTTAATAGTGACATCAATATCTTCAATCTCAGTAGGTGCAATATCATTCACAATTTCTTGATATAGAGTAAAAGGAATAGCACTAACACTAGCACCCATATCACATAAGCCATGATAGCCGTGATCTCCGACTTAAAAGAAACGACAGGCATGCCCACTACGGGTTTATTCTTATCTAGCATATCTCGTTCATTTCTAACAGGTTTGGCAATTCTAGCAGCATCATTGCAAAAATAAATAACATTCCCATCAATATTATCGACAAAGAAATCTTCAACCAAAGCAATATTAGGTTCAACTTTAACTTGGTCAGAGGGTCTAGGTATTCTAATATTACTTTTATTAACCACAGTTGTAGCTTTAGCATGTTACTTAATCCTAACAGGACAAGGAGGTTTCTCAATATAAGTAGTAGGCACAATTGGATCAGCATTGTAAATGATAGTTTCACCTTTAACCATAACGGGTTCCTCAATCTTTCCTTTAATAAGTGGGTGATATTTAAACCACTTTGCCTTCGGGAGACCAACATGAGTAGCAAATGATTCACAGAAGGAAGCTAATATCTTAGAGTCAAGTCCATATTTAGTGCTAAACTTATGAAAAGCATCGGTATCCATAAAAGATTTAACACAATCAAACTTAAGTATTATACATGACTCTTTACCTTTGTCGAGTTCCCAATCTTCAGAGTTGCGTTTAATTCTTTCCAAAAGTTCCCATCTAAATTCAATAGTTTTAGTTGAAGAAGAATCGAGCGTGGTCCGATCATCATGAGAAAGCCGAGCATAAAGTTTTTGTAAGATAATTTCTTTTGAGAGCTCATGATTGGGGCATGTGTACATCATCTACTTAAGCCTCTCCCCCAAGACTGAGCGTTGCTTTCTCCTTCACGATGCAGAATAAGTTATTCTTCACCCGAGGTAATCTTACGATCACTTCCTAAATAAATTACGTTTAGAATATAAATAGTTACATGCACATTAATTCAATATGTAAAATTTGGTCTAAAAAAAGTTATAAGATCAGAAAAATCACATTTTATGTATGTTTTACAATATGTTTTTACATTTGTAATTTTATGTAACATAAAAATATTTTTTACGGTGAGTACATATTTTTTTATGTATGAAATAAGACAAAATTTACAAAACGTAAAAATATGGTGCATTGATGTCAAAATAGAGAGGGGGTGAACCAGATGAACCAGATGCATAGGATAAAACTTTTAATGAAATTTCAATCGGTTCCAATCCCATGTTCCAATATCATCACACAGCCTATACCATGTCAATGCCTTCCCACCCAAAGATAAAGGGAAGACCTTCTTCTTAAATCCATCTTTGGATAGACCTGCAAGCTTAAATAATCCACAGACTTCATCCACATAGATTAAGTGCATATCAGGATGTATTGTTCCATCTCCTACATAAGGATTAGCTAACAGTTTCTCTATCATACCCGAAGGAATCTCATAATTAATATTTTTAGTAGGTGCAGTAGGTTGAGGAACAACTCTTTCTGCTTCTGTTCGAGGTGAAGATACTCCGAACAAAGCACTCAAAGGATTGTTTTCCATAGTAACAAGTGATATTAAATTTCAGCACATAATATAAATGTTTCCTTACCAAAGGCGCTTCACTCCCCGGCAACGGCGCCATAAAAGAGTCCCGATGACCCACAAGTATAGGGGATCAACCGTAGTCCTTTCAATAAGTAAGAGCATCGAACCCAACGAGGAGCAGAAGAAAATGAGAAGCGGCTTTCAACAAGGTATTTTCTGCAAGCACTGAAATTGTCGGTAACAAGTAGTTTGATAGCAAGATAATTTGCAACGTGCAATAAGGAGTAACAGTAACAAAAGTGCAGCAAGGTAGCCCAATCCTTTTTGTAGCAAAGGACATGCCGGAACGGTCTCATATAATAAGCAAAACGTTCTTGCGGACACATAGGAATCTCATCTAGTTATTTTCATCATGTTTGTTTGATTCGCGCCCGTTACTTTGATAATTTGATATGTGAGTGGACCGATGCTTGGGTGTTGTTCTTACTTGAACAAGCCTCCCACTTATGATTAACCCCTCTCGCAAGCATCTGCAACTACGACAAAAGAATTAAGATAAATCTAACCATAGCATGAAACATATGGATCCAAATCAGCCCCTTACGGAATAGCGCATAAACTAGGGTTTAAACTTCTGTCACTCTAGCAACCCATCATCTAATTACTAATCCGTAATGCATTCCCTTAGACCCAAATATGGTGATGTGTCATGTAGTCGACGTTCACATAACACCACTAAGGGAAACAACGACATACATATCATCAAAATATTGAACGAATACAAAATTCACATGATTACTTATGACAAGACTTCTCCCATGTCCTCCAGAACAAAAGTAACTACTCACAAATCATATTCATGTTCAAGATCAGAGGGGTGTGAAATAGCATCAAGGATTTGAAAATTTAATCTCCTACCAAATAAACCAACTAGCATCAACTACAAGATGTAATCAACACTACTAGCAACTCACATATACCAATCTGAGGTTTTGATACAAAGATTGAATACAAGAGATGAACTAGGGTTTGAGATAAGAAGGTGCTTGTGAAGATGTTGATGACGATTGATCCTCCCATGATGAGAGGGTTGTTGGTGATGACGATGGCTTCGATTCACCCCTCCCCCCGGAGGGAAGTATCCACGACGAGATCGCTCCGTCGAAGAGCAAAAGTGCTCTTGGCCAGGTTCCGCCTCGAGACGACGGCGCTCCGTCCTGAAAGTCCTCTCCTTATTTATTTTTCTAGGGCAAATGGGCCTATATATACCAGAAGATGAGCATTGGAGGCTGGCCAGGGGCCCCATAAGCCACCAGGGTGCGCCCTGGTGCCTCATGGGCACGTGAGGGGTCTCCTCTGGTATTTCTTTTCACTAATATTTTTTTTATTTCAAAATAATTCTTCGTGAAATTTCAGCTCATTTGGAGATGTGCAGAATAGGTATCTCTGACATGGTTTTTTCATGTCTAGAATTCCAGCTGTCGGCAATCTCCCTTTTCATATAAATCTTGCAAATTAAGAGAGAAAAGGTGTTAGAATTGCTCCACAAAGTATTATATTGATAAAAAAATTATAAATAACAGTAGGGAAACATGATGAAAAATGGACGTATCAGTCGGTGCCTAGAGCCGCCACCATGCCAGACCTTTAATGTAGAGAGGCCAAGGGAGTCCGCCTCTAGTTGCCGGTCCAAGCAGAGCGTCCGGCGGCAACCATACCGCGCCTCGCCAGCACCCTGGGCAGAGCGCCGGAATCGCCCGGCCCCTTCGCGACCGCACCATACGTCTACACGCCCAGTCGCATCCACGCTGCGCTTTGCCGGCGCCCCGACCAGAGAGCCGGAACCACCCCTGCGTGACTGTGCCACATCTTACGCCGCGAACCGCTGCCCCTTGCCATAGCACTAGATCTGCGCGGCCGATGGCCACCGCGCGCACCACGCCTTACCTGCCAGATTTGCACGCCCCGCGCCCACGCGTCACAGTCGTTGCCATGCGGCCTTGTGCGACCGCGCCGCCCCTAGCTGCTGTTAGCCAACGACGCCTCCGCTTGGTAGAGCAGCCCAGCGCCGCCCGAGCAGCTCACGAGAGGGAGGAACGAGCCCCGCCGACGCCGCACGGGCTTTGCCCGGCGGCGCCTCCAGCGGCGGCGAGGGGTGGGAGGGGTGGGGTAGGGGTGGTGTGCGGCGACACCGAGGGTTTCTCTCGGGCCGCTCGCGGGGAGCGACACAGTAGCAGATAAATATACACAATTTTAACTTACACGAAAAATGGTACACCTTTTGTTGTGGAATGGAAGAAGTATTTCTATCTGGACCGACCCAAAGTCGCAGAAGAGAGCCGAAGAGAGTAGGAGCAAAAGATTGGAAATTCTACATTTCGGTCTGTCTTTCCGATATAAATCACTGACGTATCGCGGGTGGCCAATGACCGAACGTACTGCCCACACACTGACTTATAGACCCGGGCCCACACGTCAGTGACCCGACGTCAGGGGGCCGTACGTAAGGGGGATCCGACTCCCCCATGGCCATGGCTACCAGCAAAACTCAACCTTTATGACCAGGTACTCCTAACAGGCAACACAGTTCTGCCGACACAAGGGACACCTGCAGCTTCAGCCTTCAAGTTGCACTAGACTAGCCACCCAATGCTGTTCCGATAAGTGTCCAGCAAAAGCTGGCAGCGCGTCGTCGTTGGCATGGGAGATCCGAGGCTGCTGGCGCTCGGCCACTGTGTACGTCTGGAGTTGTTTGTTTAAACAGGGGCGCCGCGCGCGGGCAACGACGACCGTTCAGGCTTCCCGAGCTCCAACCTGCCGGTCAGGTCAAATGACGCCTTAATCATGCCACTAAACTACTACTACAACGATTAAATTAATCAGGTACAGTCACTGTCCAGCAGGATAATGCCTACTAGTTTTATCGGTCCGATACTGGTGATGTCAGCCACTAATGGGATGATTACATCAGTAGAACCAGGTCACTGCACCAGATGCGAGAACTTGTTTTCTAATTAAGCTGCAGATCACACGACGGTGCCTGCTTCCTCCTCTGTTTATGCACGAGCTCAAGCTCTAGTTCCGTGAATGAAAAAAAGAAATTTTGCATATTACGTAGTACATTTCTAGTGACCAGACCATCGACGAGCAAATCAGTTGTATTTTCGATTGTGCACATACAAAAGTAGTCCTGTTCGATCAAATTGTTGGTTAGTGTATTTTAGTGACTAATCTCTACTCTGTAGGCGCTCCTGTTAGCTGTCCGGTTGATTATGGACACGCACCAGGGCCCCGGACATACAGAGACAGGAATCTATTGTTGATACTTGAGACCAACTATAAATAGTCCTATTTGTTTCTCCTGAACCAGTAGAGATGCATGCAACAGCTTGTCATCTTGAGAAACTATCTCAGCTGAACAGGGGACACCAATCGAAAACTTTAGAAGGAGAATCCGTGGAGAAACAAAGACCCGGCCGGGAATCACGTGAAGTGCCAACCGACCGGGACAAAGGATGGTGAATGATATGTCAAGAGCAATATTACGTTCAGCTAATTGCTTCATGATTCTTTTCTTTAGATAAAATACATTTTTATTCAATAGTTATATCAAGCTGATACAACCACACTGAACAAGGACCAGTCTCTACACCCCAAAGATGCACGCAGCCGCCACATCCAACAACACAATTGTATTAGAGATCTCTTTTAAAGGTGAGCCTATGGTGAAAGTCTTGTGAGAAGATTACACCGTCATCCGTGATGAAAACATGTCTAACCATATGTTCCAGCTGGCAGACGTCATCGTATAAAGACCCATGTCTTCCAGCCTCTGCAGGATAGACCATGTACGAAAATAGTGCATGAATAATCTGCAAAGGAGACAAACCATATTTTGTTGTTGTTGTTGTTGTTGTTGTTGTTGTTCTAAAAATACACATAATTCCTTAAAAGACACAAAGCCCAACATTGGGATGCCGCCCCCACGAGGAGGATATGAGTAGAACAACTTTTTGTTGATATCCCACAGCCAATTGTTGAACATGTTACGCACTACCTACTGCACGAACATAACTTCACTTGAAAAATAAGTGTTTTATGGACTCGTCATGGTGGCAAGGGGCACAACCTTTGCTACCCTGCTAGTTACTCCCTCTGTTCCTCTTTGTAGTGCGCATTAGCTTTGTGCTAGAATTCCGAATTGTAGTGCGTGCATGCAGCTTCAGGCTGGTATTGGCGAATTAGCCCTCGGCTGCAACCATGCGAGAAACAGCTGCCCGGCGCACATGGGTGTCAGGCAGACCCTGCATGCAGGGCTAGTTTGGTATAAACCGCATCTCCACGTCATACATTGGTCTTAGTGCTAGAAACCATACGCACTATAAAGTGGAATGGAGGGAGTACAACACTATAGGTTATCTCTAGCCTAGATCACTCACCGGTGGAGAAAGTAGAGGAATATTTTGAGTCTAAGCGGTATTTTGCTTCCACATTTTTTTATTATCCACATGAATATAACATGGGTGATCGACACATATAAGGACTTGCCGAAAACCTTGTCGTTCTAGTGCAAATTCCATTTAAACTCGTCTAATTCATTCGACAGCCGGATGAGATCCAAACGTCTGAGTAATTCGTTTTATGGGGCACGATGAGGCCCCAATAAATCCCTACAAGAAGAAATATTAGGAACAATCTGACCCCAGACCTAAGTGATTCTTACAAATTTGTGGCTAACATTCAAATGGAGTCTTAGATATTGCACTTTAAGTGGAGTGGCCTGTTGGGGAACGCAGTACTTTCAAAAAAATTCCTACAAACACACAAGATCTATCTAGGTGATGCATAGGAACGAGAGGGGAGAGTGTTGTCTACGTACCCTCGTAGACCGAAAATGGAAGCGTTATGATAACGCGGTTGATGTAGTCGTACGTCTTCACGATCCGACCGATCCTAGCACCGAATGTACGGCACCTCCGCGATCTGCACACGTTCAGCTCGGTGACGTCCCACGAACTCTAGATGCAGCTGGGGTCGAGGGAGAGTTTCGTCAGCACGATGACGTGATGACGGTGTTGATGAAGTTACCGACGCAGGGCTTTGCCTAAGCACTTACAAAGATATGACCGAGGTGGAAATCTGTGGAGGGGGGCACCGCACACAACTAAACAATCAACTTGTGTGTCTGTGTGGTGCCCCCCTCTCCCGTATATAAAGGAGTGGAGGAGGGGAGGGCCGGCCCTCTCTATGGCGCGCCCAAGGGGGGAGTCCTACTCCAAATAGGAGTAGGTTTCCCCCCTTCTCTAGTTGGAATAGGAGAAGAAGGAAGAGGGAGAGGGAGAGAAGGAAAGGGGGCCCGCCCCCTCCCAATTCGGATTGGGCTTGGGGGGGGGGGCGCCCCCACCTTGGCCGCCTCCTCCTCTCTTCCACCATGGCCCATTAAGGCCCATTAACTCCCGGGGGGTTCCGGTAACCCCCCGGTACTCCGGAAAAATGCCCGAACCACTCGGAACCTTTCCGGTGTCCAAACATAGCCTTCCAATATATCAATCTTTATGTCTCGACCATTTCGAGACTACTCGTCATGTCCGTGATCACATCCGGGACTCCGAACAACCTTCAGTACATCAAAACACATAAACTCATAATACCGATCGTCATCGAACGTTAAGCGTGCGGACCCTACGGGTTCGAGAACTATGTAGAAATGACCGAGACTCTCTTCCGGTCAATAACCAATAGCGGAACCTGGATACTCATATTGGTTCCCACATTCTACGAAGATCTTTATCGGTCAAACCGCATAACAACATATGTTGTTCCCTTTGTCATCGGTATGTTACTTGCCCGAGATTCGATCGTCGGTATCTCAATACCTAGTTCAATCTTGTTACCGGCAAGTCTCTTTACTCGTTCCGTAATGCATCATCCCGCAACTAACTCATTAGTCACATTGCTTGCAAGGCTTATAGTGATGTGCATTACCGAGAGGGCCCAGAGATACCTCTCCAAAACACGGAGTGACAAATCCTAATCTCGATCTATGCCAACCCAACAAATACCATCAGAGCCACCTGGAGAGCATCTTTATAATCACCCAGTTACGTTGCGACGTTTGATAGCACACTAAGTGTTCCTCCGGTATTCGGGAGTTGCATAATCTCATAGTCATAGGAACATGTATAAGTCATGAAGAAAGCAATAGCAATAAACTAAACGATCATAGTGCTAAGCTAACGGATGGATCAAGTCAATCACATCATTCTCTAATGATGTGATCTCGTTAATCAAATGACAACTCATGTCTATGGCTAGGAAACTTAACCAGCTTTGATTAACGAGCTAGTCAAGTAGAGGCATACTAGTGACACTCTATTTTGTCTATGTATTCACACATGTACTAAGTTTCCGGTTAATACAATTCTAGCATGAATAATAAACATTTATCATGATATAAGGAGATATAAATAACAACTTCATTATTGCCTCTAGGGCATATTTTCTTCAGTCTCCCACTTGCACTAGAGTCAATAATCTAGATTACATTGTATGATTCTAACACCCATGGAGTCTTGGTGCTGATCATGTTTTGCTCGTGAGAGAGGCTTAGTCAACGGGTCTGCAACATTCAGATCCGTATGTATCTTGCAAATCTCTATGTCCCTTTCCGACACTTGATGACGGATGGAATTCAAGCATCTCTTGATGTGCTTGGTTCTCTTCTGAAATCTGGATTCCTTCGCCAAGGCAATTGCTCTAGTATTGTCACAAAAGATTTTCATTGGACCCGATGCCCTAGGTATGACACCTAGATCGGATATGAACTCCTTCATCTAGACCCCTTCATTTGTTGCTTCCGAAGCAGCTATGTATTCCGCTTCACACGTTGATCCCACCACAACGCTCTACTTAGAACTGCACCAACTGACAGCTCCACCATTAAATATAAACACGTACCCTGTCTGTGACTTAGAGTCATCCGGATCAGTGTCAAAGCTTGTATCAACGTAACCTTTTACGACGAGCTCTTTGTCACCTCCATAAACGAGAAACATATCTTTAGTCCTTTTCAGGTATTTCAGGATGTTCTTGACAGCTGTCCAGTGATCCACTCCTGGATTACTTTGGTACCTCCCTACTATACTTATAGCAAGGCACACATCAGGTCCGGTACACAGCATTGCATACATGATAGAACCTATGGCTGAACCTGTGATAGAAGGTGTACCCAACAGTCTCCTTTGGGTATCCTATGAAGACACATTTCTCCGATTTGGGTTCGAGCTTATCAGGTTTAAGCTTTTTCACATAAGCATCGCAGCCCCAAACTTTCAGAAACGACAACTTGGGTTTCTTGCCAAACCACGGTTCATAAGGTGTCGTCTCAACGGATTTAGATGGTGCCCTATTTAACGTGAATGCAGTCGTCTCTAAAGCATAACCCCAAAACGATAGCGGTAAATCAGTAAGAGACATAATAGATCGCACCATATCTAATAAAACGCGGTTACGACGTTCGGACACACCATTGCGTTGTGGTGTTCCAGGTGGCGTGAGTTGCGAAACTATTCCACATTGTTTCAAATGAATACCAAACTCAGAACTCAAATATTCTCCTCCACGATCAGATCGTAGAAACTTTATTTTCTTGACGATGATTTTCCACTTCACTCTGAAATTCTTTGAACTTTTCAAATGTTTCAGACTTATGTTTCATCAAGTAGATATACCCATATCTGCTCAAATCATCTGTGAAGGTCAGAAAATAACGATACCCGCCGCGAGCATCAAGACTCATCGGACCGCATACATCAGTATGTATTATTTCCAACACGTCTGTTGCTTGCTCCATTGTTCCGGAGAACGGAGTTTTAGTCATCTTGCCCACGAGGCATGGTTCACATGTATCAAGTGATTCATAATCAAGTGATTCCAAAAGCCCATCAGCATGGAGTTTCTTCATGCGCTTTACACAAATATGACCTAAACGGCAGTGCCACAAATAAGTTGCACTATCATTATTAAACTTATATCTTTTTGCTTCAATACTATGAATATGTGTATCACTACTATCGAGATTCAACAAAAATAGACCATTCATCAGGGGTGCATGACCATAAAAGATATTACTCATATGAATAGAACAACCGTTATTCTCTGATTTAAATGAATAACCATCTCGCATCAAACAAGATCCAGATATAATGTTCATGCTCAACGCTGGCACCAAATAACAATTATTCAGGTATATAACTAATCCCGAAGGTAGATGTAGAGGTAGCGTGCCCACCGCGATCACATCGACTTTGGAACCATTTCCCACGCGCATCGTCACCTCGTCCTTAGACAATCTTCGCTTAATCCGTAGCCCCTGTTCGAGTTGCAAATATGAGCAACAGAACCAGTATCAAATACCCAGGCGCTACTGCGAGCATTAGTTAAGTACACATCAATAACATGTATATCAAATATACCTTTAACTTTGCCATCCTTCTTATCCACCAAATACTTGGGGCAGTTCCGCTTCCAGTGACCAGTCCCTTTGCTGTAGAAGCACTCAGTCTCAGGCTTAGGTCGAGACTTGGGCTTCTTCACTTGAGCAGCAACTTGCTTGCTGTTCTTCTTGAAGTTCCCTTTCTTCCCTTTGCCCTTCTTCTTGAAACTGGTGGTCTTGTTGATGCTCCTTCTTGATTTCTACCTCCGCAGCCTTTAGCATTGCGAAGAGCTCAGGAATTGTCTTATCCATCCCTTGTATATTATAGTTCATCATGAAGCTTTCTTAGCTTGGTGGCAGTGATTGAAGAACTCTGCCAAGACACTATCATCAGGAAGATTAACTCCCAATTGAGTTAAGTGGTTGTGGTACCCAGACATTCTGAGTATATGTTCACTGGCAGAACTATTCTCCTCCATTTTGCAGCTGTAGAACTTATTGGAGACTTCATATCTCTCAATCCGGGCATTTTCTTGAAATATTAACTTCAACTCCTGGAACATCTCATATGCTCCATGACGTTCAAAACGTCGTTGAAGTTCCGGTTCTAAGTAGTCATCAACTTTGCTCTGCCAGACGTTCTTAACGCCATCAGTAGCATCTGCAGCAGGCCTAGCACCTAGCGGTGCTTCCAGGACGTAATTCTTCTGTGCAGCAATGAGGATAATCCTCAAGTTATGGACCCAGTCCGTGTAGTTGCTACCATCATCTTTCAACTTAGCTTTCTCTAGGAATGCATTAAAATTCAACGGAACAGTAGCACGGGCCATTTATCTACAACAACATAGACATGCAAAATACTATCAGGTACTAAGTTCATGATAAATTAAAGTTCAATTAATCATATTACTTAAGAACTCCCACTTAGATAGACATCCCTCTAATCATCTAAGTGATCACGTGATCCAAATCAACTAAACCATGTCCGATCATCACGTGAGATGGAGTAGTTTTCAATGGTGAACATCACTATGTTGATCATATCTACTATATGATTCACGCTCGACCTTTCGGTCTTACTGTTCCGAGGCCATACCTGCATATGCTAGTCTCGTCAAGTTTAACCCGAGAATTCCGCGTGTGCAAAACTATGTCGGTGTACAAAAGTAGGGGCTCTCCTTTTGACCCCTTTACTTGTGCACGGGCAGTCGGAGCCGCGCCCACGGCCAAACCAAGCAGGGCAGAAGAGGGGAGCCGGAGCACAAGGCGACCAGAGCAACGCCAAGACCAAGAGACACGAAGAGCAAGGGGGCGAGGTGGACTCCCCCGGCAAGACCCTTGCTAGGGCGGCCTTCGCGGCCCCGGCAAGAGCCTTGCCGGGGCAACTTGCCCGACGCCAGCGGAGTGTGCCACCCTTGAGCCCACGGGTTTCAACACCACCAACAAACCACATTGCAACCAATGCTCGGGAGCCACCTCTGTGATGGCATGCAGATCTTCGTCAAGATCATAAACGGACAAGATCAGATGAGGACCAGAAGACGACGACCCTCGGCGAGATCCTTGCCAAGGAGATCCACGAGACCCCCGGCAAAACCCTTGCCAGGGACGACCGCGGTGTCGTGGCAAGACCCTTGCCGGGGCCCCGGCAAGGCCCTTCACGAGGACGCTTACGGGGCCGCAGCCAGGCCCACGCCTGCCAAGGCACCACCGCCGTCCCCATGCAGCTGCCAGCTGAACTAGCTGAGCAGGCACCTGCGTGGCGACGAGCGGCCTCTACACCGACCTAGCAAGCACCTGCGTGGTGGCATCCAGATCTTCGTGAAGGATCCACCACCGCGCCAGCCCAGCAGCCAGCCGACGTGGTGCCACGACACCTCATCGGCCCGGGCGCGTATCGAAGCTAGGCGAGGCGGCGACAGCTGGGACGTGCTTCCTTGCCGTCCCCGATAAAGCAAGAGGGGCACATCTGCAGCGCATTAAATGCGTTTGTTCGACGGTGCCAGAGGGTAGACTCATCCACTGTACACATTTCCACCTCCTGTGTGCCATTGTGCAACCCCTTTTTGTCTATAAAAGGAGGCCCGAGGCGATCAGGAGAAGGATTCAGATCTTTTGGGCAAATTACTCCCCGTAGCTAGCTCAAGAACACAAGAACACTCAAATACATCCACCAAAGCAGGACTAGGGTGTTACGCATCTCCGCGGCCCGAACCTGGGTAAACGATCCGTGTGCTTCCTGTCAGACCCGCTCTTTGCACAACCCCACGCCCGCCAACCGTAGAAGGGATCCAGTGATTCCATAGGTGTCAATTTCCCCCGACATCTTTGGCGCGCCAGGTAGGGGGCGCAGTTGTGAAATCCGGTCTCGCGGTTAGCCTAGCAGTTCTTCATCGCCATGGCTCCCAAGAAGAAGACGATCACGGTGATCGGCTCATCCGGAGCCGGACGGCCCGTACCGGTGCGGGCAAGCAGCGGGCCGGTCGCGGACAGAACCTGAGGCGCGGCCCACGAGCACCAACACCGCTCTGGTAGTCAGAGCCTGGCGAGCGGCGTCGTTCGTGCGCAAGACGACAGGCCGCACATCGCCGGACCCGAGGACGGAGCCAGGGTCTGCAGGCGGCACGGCGCTACCTCTGGAGGGCCCCGCGCAGGGTGTGCGTGACGAGCAGCGCCACCATGCTGGTGACCCTGGACGCCGCCATGGGAAGAGTCATGTGCATCACCCGCGGGACGAAGGAGGCCAGCATGCCCGCCGAAGTGATGGCAAAAATGGCGCGCAGCCGCCAGGCCGTGATAGAGCTCCTTCTAACATGGTTAGAAGTCGGAGCGCGTCATGGTCCGCGTAGCTTTCACCGCCACCCACGCCAGCAGAAGCTTTGGCGCGCGCGCAGCTGCTCCTCGACTTCCCTCCCGTCGCGGAAAAGCTCGACGAGTGGAAAGCCACCATCCGGAGCCACGCTCCGTCGAGCCACCGCACGCCAGCGGTGGAGGGGCCGGGGGCGCTGCGGCCACGGTGCACTCTCACCCTCTGCACCAGCCGCCGCGGGTGTCGATTCGTCATGATGACGCTTGTGATAACATTTCCATAGCGTCGTCCGACCCACTGTCCCACTGCGACCAGCGCCAAGTTCTTAGGGAGCGAGTCCACGAAGACGCTCGAACTACCATCAAGCGCCGACGCGAAACAAGCCACCAGTCGGATAGGCGGGCGGGGCCCACTGTAGACCACCCAACACCGGGAGGCTCTGGCGGCCTACCTTACGAGGTGGGTTGCCCGGCCTTTACCCGTGAGCTGCGGCAGTTCCAGTGGCCGTCCTACCGCACGTTCAACCCCGACGTCGGCGAGAAGTACAATGGCAAGACCCACCCGTCGGAGTTCCTCAGCATCTACTCCATCGCGATGCAAGCTGCTGGAGCTCGCGACGACAAGGTGCTAGCCAATTACTTCCCGTTGGCCCTGAAACCCAATGTCATGTCCTGGTTGATGCACTTGCCGGCGGATTCCATTTCTTCTTGGTCAGATCTGTGTCATGAGTTCATTGGTGCCTTCACTGGAGGCCACCAAGCTCATGGCCAGGCGAGCGATTTGCACATCATTCCCCAGAAGGATGGTGAGAACCTGCGCAAGTACATACAGAGGTTCAGCCGAGTGCAGTACAACATCCCAGATGTTCATCCCGCCGCCGTGATCAGCGCATTCCATCAGAATGTGCGCAATCGCAAGATGCGCGAAGAGCTGGCGATGAACAAAGTCAAGGATGTGACCGAGCTTTATGTTCTGGCCGATAGATGCGCCCGAGCTGAAGAGGGAAGGAAGTACCCCGGCGAGGACGCTGGCGCAGAAACCGACTCTACAAACGAAGACACCGCCGCCCTGACGAAGAAGGGCCGGCGCCGCAATAGGAAACGCAAGGACAAGACCCTGCTTGCCGTCGAGGGATCCGAGGACACCGGCGCTGCCAAGAAGGCCAAGGCAGACGACCCCGGCAAGGAAATTTCTAGGTGCGCCGCTTGCCGGGCCTTGGCGGCTGCCGACAAGCCGGGAGGCTCCGACCAGCAATACTGCAAGATCCACCGCACCAAGGGCCACGACCTCCAGAACTGCCAGCAAGTCGAGCTGCTTGCTGAGAAGCAAAAAGCTGAGTATGAGAGGCGGGACAAGGAGAAGGGCCAGGATGGTGCCGAGGGATCTGGCAAGAAGCGTGGCGGCCAAGGAGGTCGCCGCGGCAAGGATGACCAGCAAGAGAGGCCCGCTCAGGGCCGTGACAAGAAGCATGAAGATGATGATCACGACAAAGACGACGAGTTCGGTGAACATGAGTTCCAGAAGGCTACAGAGGCCATGTGCGTCAATGGTGGCGCCTCGCTGCATACCTCTCACCGCCAGCTCAAGCAGTGGGCGCGTGAGATCACGGCAGCAGAGCCATCATTCGACGCTCAGAAGTCACTGAAGTGGTCCAGCACGCCTATCATCTTCAACACCGAGGACCACCCTGATCGCACAACTGCGGTCGGGTGTTTGCCATTGTTGGTTTCACCAACGATACGCAACCTCAAGGTGAACAAGGTGCTAGTTAACGGCGGGGCCGGTCTGAACTTGATCTCGCCCGTTGTGATCAGAAGGCTGCAGATTCCTGATGGAGACCTCGAGGAGACGGGCATGTTTCAAGGGTTCAACCCGGGAAGGAGTCAGCCGAAAGGCAAGGTCACGCTGCCTGTGACGTTTGGAGGCGAGTTCAACTACAGGACAGAGAGGATTATCTTCGATGTAGCCGAGATCCACTTGCCCTACAACGGGATCCTCGGCCGCCCGGGACTAGCCAAGTTTATGGCGGCGTCGCATTACGCCTACAACACGCTCAAGATGCCCGGCCCAATGACCATCATCACCGTCCCCTGCGACAAGAAAGATGCGCTGATCTGTGATACGTCTCCAACGTATCTATAATTTTTTATTGTTCCATGCTATATTATATTCTGTTTTGGACATTATTGGGCTTTATTATACACTTTATATTATTTTTGGACTAACCTATTAACCGGAGGTCCAGCCCAGAATTGCTGTTTTTTTGCCTATTTCAGAGTTTCGCAGAAAAAGAATATCAAACGGAGTCCAAACGGAATGAAACCTTCGGGAACGTGATTTTCGGAACGAACGTGATCCAGAGGACTTGAACCCTACGTCAAGACATCAACCAGGAGGGCACGAGGTAGGGGGGCGCGCCTACCCCCCTGGGCGCGCCCTCCACCCTCGTGGGCCCCCTGTTGCTCCACCGACGTACTCCTTCCTCCTATATATACCCACGTACCCCCAAACTACCAGATACGGAGCCAAAAACCTCATTCCACCGCCGCAACCTTCTATACCCGTGAGATCCCATCTTGGGGCCTGTTCCGGAGCTCCGTCGGAGGGGGCATCGATCACGGAGGGCTTCTACATCAACACCATAGCCTCTTCGATGATGTGTGAGTAGTTTACCTCAGACCTTCGGGTCCATAGTTATTAGCTAGATGGCTTCTTCTCTCTTTTTGGATCTCAATACAATGTTCTCCCCCTATCTTGTGGAGATCTATTCGATCTAATCTTGTTTTGCGGTGTGTTTGTTGAGACTGATGAATTGTGGGTTTATGATCAAGTTTATCTATGAACAATATTTGAATCTGCTCTGAATTCTTTTATGTTTGATTGGTTATCTTTGCAAGTCTCTTCGAATTATCAGTTTGGTTTGGCCTACTAGATTGATCTTTCTTGCAATGGGAGAAGTGCTTAGCTTTGGGTTCAATCTTGCGGTGTCCTTTCCCAGTGACAGTAGGGGCAGCAAGGCACGTATTGTATTATTGCCGTCGAGGATAACAAGATGGGGTTTATATCTTATTGCATGAGTGTATCCCTCTACATCATGTCATCTTGCTTAAAGTGTTACTCTGTTCTTATGAACTTAATACTCTAGATGCATGCTGGATAGCGGTCGATGTGTGGAGTAATAGTAGTAGATGCAGGCAGGAGTCGGTCTACTTGTCTCAGACGTGATGCCTATATACATGATCATACCTAGATATTCTCATAACTATGCTCAATTGCTCAACAGTAATTTGTTCACCCACCATAAATACTTATGCTCTTGAGAGAAGCCACTAGTGAAACTTATGGCCCCCGGGTCTATTTTCCATCATATTAATCTTCCAAGCTATTTTTATTGCCTTTTATTTTACTTTGCATCTTTATCACAAAAATACCAAAAATATTATCTTATCATATCTATCAGATCTCACTCTCGTAAGTGACCGTGTAGGGATTGACAACCCCTTATCGCGTTGGTTGTGAGGATTTATTTGTTTGTGTAGGTGCGAGGGACTCGTGCGTGGCCTCCTACTGGATTGATACCTTGGTTCTCAAAAACTGAGGGAAATACTTACGCTACTTTGCTGCATCACTCTTCCCTCTTCAAGGGAAAACCAACGCAGTGCTCAAGAGGTAGCAAGAAGGATTTCTGGCGCCGTTGCCGGGGATCTACGCAAAAGTCAACATACCAAGTACCCATCACAAACCCTTATCTCCGTCATTACATTATTTGCCATTTGCCTCTCGTTTTCCTCTCCCCCACTTCACCCTTGCCGTTTTATTCGCCCTCTCTTTCCCGTTCGCCTCTTTTTTCGCTTGCTTCTTGTTTGCTCGTGTGTTGGATTGCTTGCTTGTCACGATGGCTCAAGATAATACCAAATTATGTGACTTTACCAATACCAACAAAAATGATTTCCTTAGCACTCCGATTGCTCCTCTTACCGATACTGAATCTTGTGAAATCAATGCTGCTTTGTTGAATCTTGTCATGAAAGATCAATTCGCCGGCCTTCCTAGTGAAGATGCCGCTACCCATCTAAATAGCTTCGTTGATTTGTGTGATATGCAAAGGAAGAAAGATGTGGACAATGATATTGTTCAATTGAAGCTATTTCCTTTGTCGCTTAGAGATCGTGCTAAAGCTTGGTTTTCATCTTTGCCTAAAAATAGTATTGATTCATGGAATAAGTGCAAAGATGCTTTTATCTCTAAGTATTTTCCTCCAGCTAAGATCATCTCTCTTAGAAACGATATTATGAATTTTAAGCAACTTGATCATGAACATGTTGCACAAGCTTGGGAGAGGATGAAATTAATGATACGCAATTGCCCTACGCATGGTTTGAATTTGTGGATGATTATACAAAATTTTTATGCCGAATTGAATTTTGCTTCTAGAAATCTTTTAGATTCGGCCGCGGGAGGCACTTTTATGGAAATCACTTTAGGAGAAGCTACTAAACTCCTAGATAATATTATGGTTAATTACTCTCAATGGCCCACTGAAAGATCTACTAATAAAAAAGTGCATGCGATAGAAGAAATTAATGTTTTGAGTGGAAAGATGGATGAACTTATGAAATTATTTGCTACTAAGAGTGTTTCTTCTGATCCTAATGATATGCCTTTGTCTACTTTGATTGAGAATAATAATGAACCTATGGATGTGAATTTCATTGGTAGGAATAATTTTGGTAACAACGCGTATAGAGGAAACTTTAATCCTAGGCCTTATCCTAGTAATTCCTCTAATAATTATGGTAATTCCTACAACCATTCTTATGGAAACTTTAATAAATGCCTTCTGAATTTGAGACTAGTGTTAAGGAATTTATGAATTCGCAAAAGAATTTCAATGCTTTGCTTGAAGAAAAATTGCTTAAAGTTGATGAATTGGCTTGGAACGTCGATAGAATTTCTCTTGATGTTGATTATTTAACGCTTAGATCTATTCCTCCTAAGCATGATATCAATGAGTCTCTCAAAGCCATGAGAATTTCCATTGATGAGTGCAAAGAAAGAACCGCTAGGATGTGCGCAAACTAAGATTGCTTTGTGAAAGCGTGTTCTTCAAATTTCTATGAAAATAAAGATGAAGATCTAAAAGTTATTGATGTGTCCCCTATTAAATCTTTGTTTTGCAATATGAATGTTGATAATGATGGGACTGAATATGATCCACCTTTACCTAGAAGGCGTTCCAGAAATTCGGAGTTTTTAGATCTAGATGCTAAAATTGATAAAAGTGGGATTGAAGAGATCAAAACATTAGATATTAATGAACCCACTATTTTGGATTTCAAGAAATTTAATTATGATAATTGCTCTTTGATAGATTGTATTTCCTTGTTGCAATCCGTGCTAAATTCTCCTCATTCTTATAGTCAAAATAAAGCCTTTACGAAACATATCGTTGATGCTTTGATGCAATCTTATGAAGAAAAACTTGAGTTGGAAGTTTCTATCCCTAGAAAACTTTATGATGAGTGGGAACCTACTATTAAAATTAAAATTAAAGATCATGAATGCTATGCTTTGTGTGATTTGGGTGCTAATGTTTCCACGATTCCAAAGACTTTATGTGATTTATTAGGTTTCCGTGAATTTGATGATTGCTCTTTAAACTTGCACCTTGCGGATTCCACTATTAAGAAACCTATGGGAAGAATTAATGATGTTCTTATTGTTGCAAATAGGAACTATGTGCCCGTAGACTTTATTGTTCTTGACATAGATTGCAATCCTTCATGTCCTATTATTCTTGGTAGACCTTTCCTTAGAACGATTGGTGCAATTATTGATATGAAGGAAGGGAATATTAGATTCCAATTTCCATTAAAGAAAGGCATGTAACACTTCCCTAGAAATAAAATAAAATTACATTATGAATCTATTATGAGAGCCACTTATGGATTGCCTACCAAAGATGGCAATACCTAGATCTATCCTTGCTTTTATGCCTAGCTAGGGGCGTTAAACGATAGCGCTTGTTGGGAGGCAACCCAATTTTATTTTTTTGCTTTCCTTCTGTTTGGGAATAAATCTTTGTTATAGCCTCTGGTTAGATGTCTTTTTATGTTTTAGTTAGTGTTTGTGCCAAGTTAAACCTATAGGATCTTCTTGGATGATAGTTATTTGATCTTGCTGTAAATTCCAGAAACTTTCTGTTCACGAAAACAATTGTTAAAAATCATCAGAACGTGATACAATATTGATTCCAATTGCTGCTGATCAATAAAAAAAATTGTCTAGGTCTTCCTATTTTGGCTGAATTTTTGGAGTTCCAGAAGTTTGCGTTAGTTACAGATTACTACAGACTGTTCTGTTTTTGACAGATTCTGTTTCTCGTGTGTTGTTTGCTTATTTTGATGAATCTATGGCTAGTAAAAGAGTTTATAAACCATAGAGAAGTTGGAATATAGTAGGTTTAACACCAATATAAATAAAGAATGAGTTCATTTCAGTACCTTGAAGTGATCTTTTGTTTTCTTTCGCTAACGGAGCTCACGAGATTTTCTGCTGAGTTTTGTGTTGTGAAGTTTTCAAGTTTTGGGTAAAAGATTTGATGGATTATGGAACAAGGAGTGGCAAGAGCCTAATCTTGGGGATTCCCATGGCACCCCAAGATAATCTAAGGACACCTAAAAGCCAAAGCTTGGGGATGCCCCGGAAGGCATCCCCTCTTTTGTCTACTTCCATCAGTAACTTTACTTGGAACTATATTTTTATTCACGACATGATATGTGTTTTGCTTGGAGCGTCTTGTATGATTTGAGTCTTTATTTTTTAGTTTACCACAATCATCTTTTCTGTACACACCTTTTGAGAGAGACACACAGGATTCGGAAATTATTAGAATACTCTATGTGCTTCACTTATATCTTTTGAGTTATATAGTTTTTGCTCTAGTACTTCACTTATATCCGGTGGTGGATTTGTTTTATAGAAACTATTATTCTCTCATGCTTCACTTAGATTATTTTGAGAGCCTTAAACAGCATGGTAATTTGCTTAAATAATCCTAATATGCTTGGTATTCAAGACTAGTAAAAACTTTCTTATGAGTGCATTGAATACTAAGAGAAGTTTGATGCTTGATGATTGTTTTGAGACATGGAGGTAGTGATATCAAAGTTGTGCTAGTTGAGTAGTTGTGAATTTGAGAAATACTTGTGTTGAAGCTTGCAAGTCCCGTAGCATGCACGTATGGTAAACGTTATGTAACAAATTTGAAACATGAGGTGTTCTTTGAGTGTCTTCCTTATGAGTGGCGGTCGGGGACGAGCGATGATCTTTTCCTACCAATCTATCCCCCTAGGAGCATGCGCGTAGTGCTTGGTTTTTGATGACTTGTAGATTTTTGCGATAAGTATGTGAGTTCTTTATGACTAATGTTGAGTCCATGGATTATACGCACTCTCACCTTTCCATCATTGCTAGCCTCTTTGGTACCGTGCATTGCCCTTTCTCACATTGAGAGTTGGTGCAAACTTCGCCGGTGCATCCAAACCCCATGATATGATACGCTCTTTCACACATAAACCTCCTTATATGTTCCTCAAAACAGCCACCATACCTACCTATTATGGCATTTCCATAGCCATCCCGAGATATATTGCCATGCAACTTTCCACCGTTCCATTTATTATGACATGCTTCATCATTCTCGTATTGCCTTGCATGATCATGTAGTTGACATCGTATTTGTGGCAAAGCCACCATGCATAATTTTCATACATGTCACTCTTGATTCATTGCCCATCCCAGTACACCTCTGGAGGCACTGATATAGAGTCATATTTTGTTCTAGTATCGAGTTGTAATCTTTGAGTTGTAAATAAATAGAAGTGTGATGATCATCATTAATAGAGCATTGTCCCAATAAAAAAAAGAGAAAGACCAAATAAAAAAGGAAGGCCCAAAAAAAAGGGGCAATGCTACTATCCTTTTTAGACACGTGTGCTTCAAAGTAGCACCATGATCTTCATGATAGAGAGTCTCTTGTTTTGTCACTTTTCATATACTAGTGGGAATTTTTCATTAATCTGCGCCGACCTACTCTACCGGGAAGTAGTTGCAGCGACTGCCACCAAGGCACTTGCTCCTGCCACTGAAGCCCCGGGAGGGAAGAAGAAGACCGGCAAGACCTCTCGCACCCACTCCGACAAGCACACCTCTTCGGAGTGTTGTGCTACCGTCGAGGACGTGCCAGAGAGCTCCACCGGCAAGAGCAAGAAATCCAGAGCTGCACCGCCAAAGACCAAGAAGGTGTCCATCAAGGAGGATGGCACGGGAGGGGCTTTCACCATAAGCTCCACCCTCGACAGCAAATAGGAAAGCGTGCTCGTCACTTTCCTGTGAGCGAATGTCGATGTATTTGCATGGCAAGAATCTGACATCCCCGGCGTTCCCAGGGAAGTGATTGAGCACCATCTTGCTGTCTGTCCCCATGCGCGACCCGTCAAGTAGAAGGTCATGAAGCAGGCTTTGGAACGGCAGGAGTTCATCACAGAGGAGATCAGGAAGTTAGAAGCGGCAGGCTTGGTGAGAGGAGTGCTCCATCCGACGTGGTTGGCCAATCCGGTGGTGGTGCGCAAGGCAAACGGGAAGTGGAGGCTGTGTATTGACTACACAGACATCAATAAGGCTTGTCCTAAGGACCCCTTCCCATTGCGCACATCGACCAGATTGTTGACTCCACGGCCGGGTGTGACCTGTTGTCATTCCTTGACGCCTACTCGGGATACCACCAGATCCTTATGACAAGAGAAGACGAAGAGAAGACATCATTCATCACCCCATGTGGTACGTATTGCTTTTTACGGATGCCTTTTGGGTTGAAGAGTGCTGGCTCAACATTTGCAAGGGTAGTCCAAATTGGTTGTGAGACCCAGCTACATAGAAATATGGAAGCTTATATGGATGACATAGTGGTCAAAACCAAGGACAAGGCGACACTTGTACAAGATTTAGAGGAGACGTTTGCAAACCTACGAAAGATCAACCTCAAGTTGAACCCTGAGAAGTGTGTCTTCGGCGTTCCGTCCGGCAAACTTCTCGGGTTCTTTGTGTCACAGCGTGGGATCGAGGCAAACCCAGACAAGATCTAGGCTATCGAGCAAATTGAGGCGCCCAAGCGGATCAAGGATGTGCGTCGACTCACTTGCTCCTGCCGCTGAAGCCCTGGGAGGGAAGAAGAAGACCGGCAAGACCTCTCACACCCACTCCGGCAAGCGCACCTCTTCGGAGTGTCGTGCTACCGTCGAGGACGTGCCAGAGAGCTCCACCGGCAAGAGCAAGAAATCCAGAGCTGCACCGGCAAAGACCAAGAAGGTGTCCGTCAAGGAGGATGTCACGGGAGGGGCTTTCACCATAAGCTCCACCCTCGTCAGCAAATAGGAAAGCACGCTCGTCACTTTCCTGCGGGCGAATGTCGATGTATTTGCATGGCGAGCATCCGACATCCCCGGCGTTCCCAGGGAAGTGATTGAGCACCATCTTGCTGTCTGTCCCCATGCGTGACCCGTCAAGCAGAAGGTCAGGAAGCAGGCTTTGGAACGGTAGGAGTTCATCACAGAGGAGATCAGGAAGTTAGAAGCGGCAGGCTTGGTGAGAGGTGTGTTCCATCCGACGTGGTTGGCCAATCCGGTGGTGGTGCGCAAGGCAAACGGGAAGTGGAGGTTGTGTATTGACTACACAGATATCAATAAGGCTTGTCCTAGGGACCCCTTCCCGTTGCTGCGCATCGACCAAATTGTTGACTCCACGGCCGGGTGTGACCTATTGTCATTCCTTGACGCCTACCCGGGCTACCACCAGATCTTCATGACAAGAGAAGACGAAGAGAAGACATCATTCATCACCCCATGTGGTACGTATTGCTTTTTACGGATGCCTTTCGGGTTGAAGAGTGCTGGCTCAACATTTGCAAGGGCAGTCCAAATTGGGTTTGAGCCCCAGCTACATAGAAATATGGAAGCTTATATGGATGACATAGTGGTCAAAACCAAGGACAAGGCGACACTTGTACAAGATTTAGAGGAGATGTTTGCAAACCTGCGAAAGATCAACCTCAAGTTGAACCCTGAGAAGTGTGTCTTCGGCATTCCGTCCGGCAAACTTCTCGGGTTCTTTGTGTCACAGCGTGGGATCGAGGCAAACCCAGACAAGATCAAGGCTATCGAGAAAATTGAGGCGCCCAAGCGGATCAAGGATGTGCGTCGACTCACTTGCTCCTGCCGCTGAAGCCCCGGGAGGGAAGAAGAAGACCGGCAAGACCTCTCGCACCCACTCTGGCAAGCGCACCTCTTCGGAGTGTCATGCTACCGTCGAGGACGTGCCAGAGAGCTCCACCGGCAAGAGCAAGAAATCCAGAGCTGCACCGCCAAAGACCAAGAAGGTGTCCGTCAAGGAGGATGGCACGGGAGGGGCTTTCACCATAAGCTCCACCCTCGACAGCAAATAGGAAAGCGCGCTCGTCACTTTCCTGCGGGCGAATGTCGATGTATTTGCATGGCAAGCATCCGACATCCCCGGCGTTCCCAGGGAAGTGATTGAGCACCATCTTGCTGTCTGTCCCCATGTGTGACCCGTCAAGCAGAAGGTCAGGAAGCAGGCTTTAGAACGGCAGGAGTTCATCACAGAGGAGATCGGGAAGTTAGAAGCGGCAGGCTTGGTGAGAGGAGTGTTCCATCCGACGTGGTTGGCCAATCCGGTGGTGGTGCGCAAGGCAAACGGGAAGTGGAGGTTGTGTATTGACTACACAGATATCAATAAGGCTTGTCCTAGGGACCCCTTCCCGTTGCTGCGCATCGACCAAATTGTTGACTCCACGGCCGGGTGTGACCTATTGTCATTCCTTGACGCCTACCCGGGCTACCACCAGATCTTCATGACAAGAGAAGACGAAGAGAAGACATCATTCATCACCCCATGTGGTACGTATTGCTTTTTACGGATGCCTTTCGGGTTGAAGAGTGCTGGCTCAACATTTGCAAGGGCAGTCCAAATTGGGTTTGAGCCCCAGCTACATAGAAATATGGAAGCCTATATGGATGACATAGTGGTCAAAACCAAGGACAAGGCGACACTTGTACAAGATTTAGAGGAGACGTTTGCAAACCTGCACAAGATCAACCTCAAGTTGAACCCTGAGAAGTGTGTCTTCGGTGTTCCGTCCGGCAAACTTCTCGGGTTCTTTGTGTCACAGCATGGGATCGAAGCAAACCCAGACAAGATCAAGGCTATCGAGCAAATTGAGGCGCCCAAGCGGATCAAGGATGTGTGTCAACTCACTGGCTGTGCTGCCGCCATGAGCAGATTCATCTCCAAGTCTGCCGAGCGCGCCCTCCCCTTTTTCAAAATCTTGAAAAAGGCGGGACCAATGGAATGGACCCCAGAGGCTGAAGCAGCACTGCAGGATTTAAAGAAATACCTCTCCTCCACACCAATACTGGTTGTGCCCAAACCACAAGAGCCATTGCTGCTGTATCTAGTAGCAACGAACCAAGTGGTCAGCGCCGCGCTAGTGGCACAGAGGGAGGTCGATGAAGAGGCAGCGGCAACGGCCGGACTGGCGGATGGCAAGCCGGAGCTCCTCCCGGCAGGGCCTGGCGCCTGCAAGGCAAGGCCCCCGGCAGAGTCTGACGCCATCAGGACAGGGCCCGTACAACCAAATGAAGTGGTACAGAAGATGAAGAAGATGATGCAGCACGCGGTTTACTTTGTCAGCTCCCTTGCAGGGGGCTTGGTCAAGGTATTCCGGTGTGCAGAAATTGCTCTTCGGCCTTCTTATGGCCTCGAGGAAGCTGCGTCATTACTTCCAAGCACACGAAATCACCGTCGTCACCCGCCTCCAGTTGCAACGGATACTGCATAACCCAGACGCAACCGGGAGGATCGTGGAGTGGGCCTTGGAGCTGTCGAGCTTTGGTTTGAAGTTTGAAAGTACTTCGACAATCCTGAGCAGAGTCTTGGCAGAGTTTATTGTGGAGTGGACCCCAACGCCTGACGAAGAGATCGAGGAGACCACTCTCCCCGGCAAGGAAGCAAGTCGCAACTGGATCATGTACTTTGATGAGGCTTTCTCGCTACAAGTCACCGGTGCTGGTGTGCTACTTGTCGCACCCACCGGAGAGCACCTCAAGTATGTAATCCAGATGCACTTTCCGAGGGAGATGTCCACAAACAACACCGAGGGGTTGCTTGCCGGTCTCAGGATCGCGGCAGACCTCGAGATTAAGAAGCTCATCATCAGGGGAGATTCACAGCTTGTCATCAGGCAAGTGAACAAAGATTATCAGAGCCCGTTGATGGAGGCCTACGTAGATGAGGTGAGGAAGCTGGAGGAGCGCTTTGACGGTATACAGGCGGAGCACGTTCCCCGAGTAGAGAACGACATCGCCGATTACCTGTCGAAGCACGCCGTGTTCAAGCTACCTCTGGAACCATGTACTTTTGTGCTTCGGTTATCTCAACCATCTGTGGAACCATCGACAAAGCAGAACAAGCGGAGGAAATCAGGCCCCGGCAAGTACTTTCCTGCCGAGCCCCCTGGGGCCTCCGGCAAGGATGTTGCCATGGGTACTGAACCTGCCGAGGGACAACTGACTCTGGCAGGGTGTCAAGCCCTGGCCGTAGAGACGGACGCTCCCATGGCAGAAGAAATGCCTTTAGTCCTTGCCGTCGAGCCCCAGGCTCCGGCATGGGCGCAACATATCGTCCAATTCCTCCAAACAGGGGAACTTCCTGAGGAGCAGGAAGAAGCAGAGAAAGTAGCCCGTCGGTCTGCTATGTATCAGTTCGTCGGTGACGTCCTGTACAGGAAAAGGCTGAACGGTGTGAAATTGAAGTGCATTCCCCGGGAGGAAGGACTGGAACTGTTGGCGGAGATACACAGAGGCATATGTGGCTCCCACATAGGGTCGAGGGCCCTTGCCGGGAAGGCGTTTCGGCAAGGTTTCTTCTGGCCCACTGCCCTCCAGGATGCAACGGCACTAGTAACCAAGTGTGAAGCGTGTCAGTTCCATTCAAAGAAGCTTCATCAACCAGCTCAAGCCCTTCAAACAATTCCTCTCTCCTGGCCATTTTTGGTCTGGGGGCTCGACATACTGGGCCCTTTCCCCTGCGCTATCGGGGGCTTTGAGTACTTGTACGTTGCAATCGACAAGTTCACAAAGTGGCCGGAGGTGGAAACTGTGAGGAAGGTGACCGCATAGTCAGCCGTCAAGTTCTTCAAGGGGCTAGTCTGCCGTTTTGGTGTGCCAAACATAATCATCACCGACAACGGCATGCAGTTCACAAGGCACACCTTCATGCAATACATCCAAGACCTCGGCAGCAAGGTATGTTTCGCTTCCGTGGCACACCCACGGAGCAACGGCAAGGCGGAGAGGGCAAATGCTGAAGTACTGCGAGGCCTGAGGACCAAGACTTTTGACAGGCTGCACCAGAGCGGAAGGCGATGGATTGATGAGTTGCTGGCGATTCTTTGGTCAATCAGAACGACGCCAAATCGAGCCACCGGCCAGACACCCTTTGCCCTGGTATACGGGGCAGAAGCAGTTCTCCCCACGGAACTCACATACGGGTCACCTCGAGTGCTCGCTTATGACGAGCTTGAGCAAGAGCAATTGCGGCAAGATGACGCAACGCTCCTCGAGGAAGATCGTCTTCGGGCGGCTGTGAGAGCAGCGTGCTACCAGCAAGCCTTGCGCCGCTACCATAGCCGCAAGGTTCATGCCCGAAGCTTTGAGGAAGGCGACCTTGTTCTTCGGCGCGTTCAGTCGGCCAAGAGTTCCAACAAGTTGACACCAAAGTGGGAAGGTCCTTATCGGGTAATACGAGTCACCAGGTCTGGTGCAGTCCGCCTGGAGACCGAAGATGCTATTCCAGTGAGCAACTCCTGGAACATCGAGCATCTTCGTAAGTTTTACCCATAAGGCGCGGTTGCCGGCCCCCCCGGTAAACCACCTTTTGTACAAGACTTGCCGACGAGGCATGTAACCCTCTGTACAAAGCCAGGCGCAGACCCTGAGCATAAATAAATGAAGCGATGGCGCCCTAAGTTTTAGCATGCAAGCTAGGTTAAGTCTCTCCCTCGGTTAGGGTTGATAGTGCTTAGTGGCGACTAACCCCTAGCATAGAGGTCGAGTGTGCGTTTCTCTGTTCATTTCCATCCTCTATGGTTCGCAGGGCACGTGGACGTTTCTGCTGAGCTGTTTGGAAGAAAGAGAACGGGCCAGCGCTCCGGCCTCGGCAAGCCAAGGTTGCCGGGAGCCGTAGATGCAAGAATCCAAGAACGGCAAGCCAAGGCTGCTGGGGGCTGCAGATTCAGATAAGTCTTTTTATCCTCTATTGTGCATTTTCGTATGAAGTTGGGACGTATGAAACCTCGTTTTGCTCCTAGACCACAGTGCTCCCCCTTTTTCCTGTACCCAAGTCCCTGGGTCGGAGCCGGGTTGTAGTCGCGGTGGCAAGGGAATAAACGAAGGGCCTAACTCTACTTCGCCCCTGCCTCCGCCAAGAGCGTGAGAATGGTCGACTGAAGTGAGGGGATGGCAAGGCCTGTTGCCGGGCGACAATGTTTATCTTGAAATAACAAGGATTCATTCCTTGGCATGGGCCTCGCTCACGCACAAAGAACCCGGCAAGCACCCTTTTTCATTAAAAACATCCCATACAGGTACAGTTCATACAGGATAAAAAACATGAGCAAGGGGATTACAAGTCTTAAAATTAACAAGTGCCCGCAGGCTTACAAACTAAAAAAAGATAAGATGCCCGTAATCCCTTCCTTGTCCCTCTCCTCAGAAGGTGGAACAAGATAGCAGGAGGGCAAAAAGAGCGCCTAGGCGAGGTGCGAGGAGCAGAAGGCACCAAGAGAACATCCTGGTGCCAGGAGGGAAGCTCGAAGATGAGGCAGCGGGCCGGCAATACGCGATGAAGGCGTCGGTGCCTGCGTACTCCGACTTGACGGCCGCCACCCGCCTTCTTCGCCTTCCCTGACCCTCCTACGCCACCCGCCCAAGGAGTCGACGGGGAACGCACCGATGAAGAGCTTGACGAGGAAGGCCCTCGCCAGGCCCCTTGGCCGAGGGAGGGGCGATGCGGTCAGTCGGATTCGAGGTCGGCATCCCGCCGCTCGACGCCCTCGTCGTCGTTGTCGCTGTCCTCCTCATCACTCCCGCTTGAGGAGGAATCTTCATCGTCGGAGGAGCTCTCCACGCAGCACTTTAGGCGAGTTCCAAGATCTCCAAAGACCTTGACGGAGAGCAGGCCGTTCTCCATTAACTTGAAGTAGAGAACGAGCCCCGCCGTCAGGCTGTGGACACGAGCAAACGTCTTCCATCCGCGACAGAGGTACATGACGTGGGGAGCGGGGAAGTCAACGTCGACACGCGTCCCGCCGTTCCCGCAGCCCCTCATGTGCAGCCTGAGGGTCTCGGGCGGATCGAGCTCCATCTCCCGAGCAAACGGGGTAGGGAGACGAAGACGACGGCGCGGTGGCCGGCGCAGCCTGATGAAGAACTCGCGAGGCTGGTCCCCGACGTGGTACTTCATTGGGAGAGGCATCGCCGGTGGAGGCAAGGCCGATGCGCCGCCCCGTCCCCCTCTTCCCCGAGCACCACGGCGACCACGGCCTCGCTCCTCCCCCTTCCTCTCGTGGCCGGCTCCGCCACCGCGAGCTCTTGGGGAGGAGGGACGCGCTGTCGAGCAGCGACTCTCGCCGCCACCGTCGAAGGGCCGGCGCCTCCTCTCGACATGGCAGATGGAGGAAAGAAGCCGAAGTGAATGGAGGCGAATGATGAAAAGATGTGGGATACCATCCCCCTTCCCCCTCTTATAAAGGGGCGGGGTCAGGGCTCGGTCACCCCACTCGACCAATCCGGCCATCGGGGGCGCAGGGAATCGAGACCGACCCGCTGCCCCAATCAGCGACGGCCCGGTTTCCCGCCTCCACCGCCTGCCACCTGCATGGGGGACACGTGGAGAGCAAGAAGAATCGAGGGGACGGGTGAGGCGACCGTTCCCCACCCCGTGATCGCGGGGCGCGGATGCCTTAAAGACCACTACCCGGGTCCACTCAGTAAATGAGCCGCGCCTCTGCATCTCCCTCTTTTTATGGGGAAGGCGCGAGCCGCCTCTTTACCACGATGTGACGCATGCGTGCGGAAACCGCCCCACGCATGACCCCCACGTCACACACGACCCCCCACGTCGCGCGTTCAATGCGGGTCATGGGGATCCGCCCCACCTGCCCGTGCACGGTTCTAGGCCTAGCCCAACAATGCGTTGCGCTTATGTGTGGCCCAGGCACGGGGGCTCCTGTCGGTGTACAAAAGTAGGGGCTCTCCTTTTGACCCCTTTACTTGTGCACGGGCAGTCGGAGCCACGCCCACGGCCACATCAAGCAGGGAAAAAGAGGGGAGCCGGAGCACAAGGCGACCAGAGAAACACCAAGACCAAGAGACACAAAGAGCAATGGGGCGAGGCGGACTCCCCCGGCAAGACCCTTGCCGGGGCGGCCTCTGCGACCCGGCAAGAGCCTTGCCGGGGCAACTTGCCCGACGCCAGCAGAGTGTGCCACCCTTCAGCCCACGGGTTCCAACACCGCCAACAAACCACATTGGAACTAAGGCTCTGGAGGCACCTCTCTGATGGCATGCAGATCTTCGTCAAGATGATAAACACACCAGATCAGATGAGGACCAGAAGACGACGACCCTCGGAGAGATCCTTGCCAAGGAGATCCACGAGACCCCCGGGAAGACCCTTGCTGGGGACTACCACGGTGCCGCAGCGAGACCCTTGCCGAGGACGCTTACGGGGCCGCAGCCAGGCCCACGCCTGCCAAGGCACCACCGCCGTCCCCATGCAGTTGCCAGCTCAACTAGCTGAGCAGGCACCTACGTGGCGAGGAGCGGCCTCTACACCAACCCAGCAAGCACCTACGTGGTGGCATGGAGATCTTCGTGAAGGCTCCACCACCGCGCCAGCCCAGCAGCCAGCCGACGTGGCGCCACGACACCTCGTCGGCCTGGGCGCGTGTCGAAGCCAGGCGAGGCGGCGACAGCTGGAACGTGCTTCCTTGCCGTCCCCGATAAAGCAAGAGGGGCACGTCGGCAGCGCATTAAATGCGTTTGTCCGACGGTGCCAGAGGATAGACTCATTCACTGTACACCTTTCCACCTCCTGTGTGCCACAGCGGCAACCCCTTTTGTCTATGAAAGGAGGCCCGAGGCGACCAGGAGAAGGATTCGGATCTTTTGGGCAAATTACACCCCGTAGCTAGCTCAAGAACACAAGAACACTCAAATACATCCACCAAAGCAGGACTAGGGTATTACGCATCTCCGCGGCCCAAACCTGGGTAAACGATCCATGTGCTTCCTATCAGACCCGCTCTTTGCACAACCCCGCGCCCGCCAACTGTAGAAGGGATCCCAGTGATTCCATAGGTGTCGATTTCCCCCGACAAACTGGCTTGCACCCATTGTATGTGAACGTAGAGCTTATCACACCCGATCATCACGTGGTGTCTCGGCACGACGGACTGTCGCAACGGTGCATACTCAGGGAGAACACTTATACGTTGAAATTTAGTGAGAGATCATCTTATAATGCTACCGCCGAACTAAGCAAAATAAGATGCATAAAGGATAAACATCACATGCAAAAATATAAGTGGTATGATATGGCCATCATCATCTTGTGCCTTTGATCTCCATCTCCAAAGCACTGTCATGATCACCATCGTCACCGGCTTGACACCTTGATCTCCATCGAAGCATCATTGTCGTCTCGCCAACTATTGCTATCACGACTATCTCTACCGCTTAGTGATAAAGTAAAGCAATTACATGGCGATTGCATTTCATACAATAAAGCGACAACCATAAGGCTCCTGCCAGTTGCCAATAACTTTTACAAAACATGATCATCTCATACAACAATTTATATATCATCATGTCTTGACCATATCACATCACAACATGCCCTGCAAAAACAAGTTAGACGTCCTCTACTTTGTTGTTGCAATTTTTACGTGGCTGCTATGGGCTTAGCAAGAACCGTTCTTACCTACGCATAAAAAACCACAACGATTTTTCGTCAAGTGTGCTGTTTTAGCCTTCAACAAGGACCGGGCATAGCCACACTCTATTCAACTAAAGCTGGAGAAACAGACACCCACTAGCCACCTATGTGCGAAGCACGTCGGTAGAACCAGTCTCACGTAAGCGTACGCGTAATGTCGGTCTGGGCCGCTTCATCCAACAATACCGCCGAATAAAACTATGACATGCTGGTAAGTAGTATGACTATTATCGCCCACAACTCTTTGTGTTCTACTCGTGCATATAACATCTAAGCATAGACCTGGCTCGGATGCCACTGTTGGGGAACGCAGTAATTTCAAAAAAAATCCTACAATCACACAAGATCTATCTAGGTGATGCATAGCAACGAGATGGGAGAGTGTTGTCTACGTACCCTCGTAGACCAAAAACGGAAGCGTTATGACAACGCGGTTGATGTAGTCGTACGTCTTCACGATCCGACCGATCCTAGCACCAAACGTACGTCAGCTCCGCGATCTGCACACATTCAGCTCAGTGACGTCCCACGAACTCTAGATCCAGCTGAGGTCGAGGGAGAGTTTGGTCAACACGACGGCGTGATGATGGTGTTGATGAAGTTACCGACGCAGGGCTTCGCCTAAGCACTTACAACGATATGACCGAGGTGGAAATCTGTGGAGGGGGACACCGCACACGGCTAAACAATCAACTTGTGTGTCTATGGGGTGCCCCCTCCCCCGTATATAAAGGAGTGGAGGAGGGGAGGGCCGGCCCTCTCTATGGCGCGCCCAAGGGGGGAGTCCTACTCCTAGTAGGAGTAGGTTTCCCCCCTTCTCTAGTTGGAGTAGGAGAAGAAGGAAGAGGGAGAGGGAGAGAAGGAAAGGGGGTCCGGCCCCCTCCCAATTCAGATTGGGCTGGGGGGGGGGGCGCCCCCACCTTTTCTGCCTCCTCGTCTCTTCCACCATGACCCATTAAGGCCCATTAACTCCCCGGGGGGTTCCGGTAACCCCCCGGTACTCCCGAAAAATGGCCGAACCACTCGGAACCTTTTCGGTGTCCAAACATAGCCTTCCAATATATCAATCTTTATGTCTCGACCATTTCGAGACTCCTCGTCATGTCCGTGATCACATCCGGGACTCTGAACAACCTTCGGTACATCAAAACACATAAACTCATAATACCGATCGTCATCGAATGTTAAGCGTGCGGACCCTACGGGTTCGAGAACTATGTAGAAATGACCGAGACTCTCTTCCGGTCAATAACCAATAGCGGAACCTGGATGATCATATTGGTTCCCACATATTGTACGAAGATCTTTATCGGTCAAACCGCATAACAACATATGTTTTTCCCTTTGTCATCGGTATGTTACTTTCCTGAGATTCGATCATCGGTATCTCAATACCTAGTTTAATCTCGTTACCGGCAAGTATGTTTACTCGTTCCGTAATGCATCATCCCGCAACTAACTCATTAGTCACATTGCTTGCAAGGCTTATAGTGATGTGCATTACCGAGAGGGCCCAGAGATACCTCTCCGAAACACGGAGTGACAAATCCTAATATCGATCTATGCCAACCCAACAAATACCATCGGAGACACCTGTAGAGCATCTTTATAATCACCCAGTTACGTTGTGACGTTTGATAGCACACTAAGTGTTCCTCCGTTATTAGGGAGTTGCATAATCTCATAGTCATAGGAATATGTATAAGTCATGCAGAAAGCAATAGCAATAAACTAAACGATCATAGTGCTAAGCTAACGGATGGGTCAAGTCAATCACATCATTCTCTAATGATGTGATCCCGTTAATCAAATGACAACTCATGTCTATGGCTAGGAAACTTAACCAGCTTTGATTAACGAGCTAGTCAAGTAGAGGCATACTAGTGACACTCTATTTTGTCTATGTATTCACACTTGTACTAAGTTTCCGGTTAATACAATTCTAGCATGAATAATAAACATTTATCATGATATAAGGAAATATAAAGAAAAACTTTATTATTGCCTCTAGGGCATATTTCCTTCAGTTTCCCACTTGCACTAGAGTCAATAATCTAGATTACATTGTAATGATTCTAACACCCATGGAGTCTTGGTGCTGATCAGGTTTTGCTCGTGAGAGAGGCTTAGTCAACGGGTCTGCAACATTCAGATCCCTATGTATCTTGCAAATCTCTATGTCCCCTTCCGACACTTGATGACGGATGCAATTGAAGCGTCTCTTGATGTGCTTGGTTCTCTTGTGAAATCTGGATTCCTTCGCCAAGGCAATTGCTCCAGTATTATCACAAAAGATTTTCATTGGACCCGATGCACTAGGTATGACACCTAGATCGGATATGAACTCCTTCATCCAGAGCCCTTCATTTGCTACTTCCGAAGCAGCTATGTATTCCGCTTCACACGTAGATCCCACCACGACACTCTGCTTTGAACATCACCAACTGACAGCTCCACCATTTAATATAAACATGTATCCTGTCTGTGACTTAGAGTCATCCGGATCAGTGTCAAAGCTTGCATCGACGTAACCTTTTACGACGAGCTCTTTGTCACCTCCATAAACGAGAAACATATCTTTAGTCCTTTTTAAGTATTTCAGGATGTTCTTGACAGCTGTCCAGTGATCCACTCCTGGATTACTTTGGTACCTCCCTACTATACTTATAGCAAGGCACACATCAGGTCCGGTACACAACATTGCATACATGATAGAACCTATGGCTGAAGCATAGGGAATGACTTTCATTTTCTCTCTATCTTCTGGAGTGGTCGGGCATTGAGTCTCACTCAACTTCACACCTTGAAATACAGGCAAGAACCCTTTCTTTGACTGGTCCATTTTGAACTTCTTCAAAATCTTATCAAGGTATGTGCTTTGTGAAAGTCCAATTAAGCGTCTTGATCTATCTCTATAGATTTTGATGCCCAATATATAAGCAGCTTCACCGAGGTCTTTCATTGAAAAACTTTTATTCAAGTATCCGTTTATGCTATCCAGAAATTCTATATCATTTCCAATCAACAATATGTCATCCACATATAATATTTGAAATGCTACAGAGCTCCCACTCACTTTCTTGTAAATACAGGCTTCTCTAAAAGTTTGTACGAACCAATATGCTTTCATCACACTATCAAAACGTTTATTACAACTCCGAGAGGCTTGCACCAGTCCATAAATGGATCGCTGGAGCTTGCACACTTTGTTAGCATCCTTTGGATCAACAAAACCTTCTGGTTGCATCATATACAACTCTTCTTCCAGAAATCCATTCAGGAATGCAGTTTTGACATCCATTTGCCAAATTTCATAATCATAAAATGCGGCAATTGCTAACATGATTCAGACAGACTTAAGCATCGTTACGGGTGAGAAAGGCTCATCGTAGTCAACTCCTTGAACTTGTCGAAAACCTTTCGCAACAAGTTGAGCTTTGTAGACAGTAACATTACCGTCAGCGTCAGTCTTCTTCTTGAAGATCCACTTATTCTCGATGGCTTGCCGATCATCGGGCAAGTCAACCAAAGTCCACACTTTGTTCTCACACATGGATCCCATCTCAGATTTCATGGCCTCAAGCCATTTTGTGGAATCTGGGCTCATCATCGCTTCCTCATAGTTCATAGGTTCGTTATGGTCTAGTAACATGATGTCCAGAACAGGATTACCGTAGCACTCTGGTGCGGATCTTACTCTGGTTGACCTACGAGGTTCAGTAGTAACTTGATCTGAAGTTTCATGATCACTATCATTAGCTTCCTCACTAATTGGTGAAGGAATCACTGGAACTGATTTCTGTGATGAACTACTTTCCAATTCGGGAGAAGGTACAATTACCTCATCAAGTTCTACTTCCCTCCCACTCACTTCTTTCGAGAGAAACTCCTTCTCTAAAAAGGATCCATTCTTAGCAACGAATATCTTGCCTTCGGATATGTGATAGAAGGTGTACCAACAGTCTCCTTTGGGTATCCTATGAAGACACATTTCTCCGATTTGGGTTCGAGCTTATCAGGTTTAAGCTTTTTCACATAAGCATCGCAGCCCCAAACTTTCAGAAACGACAACTTGGGTTTCTTGCCAAACCACAGTTCATAAGGTGTCGTCTCAACGGATTTAGATGGTGCCCTATTTAACGTGAATGAAGTCGTCTCTAAAGCATAACCCCAAAACGATAGCAGTAAATCAGTAAGAGACAACATAGATCGCACCATATCTAATAAAGTGCGGTCACGACGTTCGGACACACCATTGCGTTGTGGTGTTCCAGGTGGCGTGAGTTGCGAAACTATTCCGCATTGTTTCAAATGAAGACCAAACTCGTAACTCAAATATTCTCCTCCACGATCAGATCATAGAAACTTTATTTTCTTGTTACGATGATATTCCACTTCACTCTGAAATCGTTTGAACTTTTCAAATGTTTCAGACTTATGTTTCGTCAAGTAGATATACCCGTATCTGCTCAAATCATCCGTGATGGTCAGAAAATAGCGATACCCGCCGCGAGCATCAACACTCATCGGACCGCATACATCAGTATGTATTATTTCCAACAAGTCTGATGCTTGCTCCATTGTTCCGGAGAACGGAGTTTTAGTGATCTTGCCCATGAGGCATGGTTCGCATGTACCAAGTGATTCATAATCAGGTGATTCCAAAAGCGCATCAGCATGGAGTTTCTTCATGCGCTTTACACCAATATGACCTAAAAGGTAGTGCCACAAATAAGTTGCACTATCATTATTAAACTTATATCTTTTGGCTTCAATACTATGAATATGTGTATCACTACTATCGAGATTCAGCAAAAATAGACCATTCATCAGGGGTGCATGACCATAGAAGATATTACTCAGATAAATAGAACAACCATTATTCTCTGATTTAAATGAATAACCGTCTCACATCAAACAAGATCCTGATATAATGTTCATGCTCAACGCTGGCACCAAATAGCAATTATTCAGGTCTAAAACTAAACCCGAAGGTAGATGTAGAGATGCGGTTTAATCCCAAATAACAACGTCGGCCCCCCTCCCAATTCGGATTGGGCTTGGGGGGCGCCCCCACCTTGGCCGCCTCCTCCTCTCTTCCACCATGACCCATTAAGGCCCATTAACTCCCCGGGGGTTCCGATAACCCCCCGGTACTCCGGAAAAATGCCCGAACCACTCGGAACCTTTCTGGTCTCCAAACATAGCCTTCCAATATATAGTGTTTATGTCTCGACCATTTCGAGACTCCTCGTCATGTCCGTGGTCACATTCGGGACTCCGAACAACCTTCGGTACATCAAAACACATAAACTCATAATATTGATCATCATCGAACGTTAAGCGTGCGGACCCTACGGGTTCGAGAACTATGTAGACATGACCGAGGCTCACTTCTGGTCAATAACCAGTAGCGGAACCTGGATGCTCATATTGGTTCCTTCATATTCTAGGAAGATCTTTATCGGTCAAACCGCATAACAACATACGTTGTTCCCTTTGTCATCGGTATGTTACTTGCTCGAGATTCGATCGTCGATATCTCAATACCTAGTTCAATCTCGTTACCGGCCAGTCTCTTTACTCGTTCCGTAATGCATCATCCCGCAACTAACTCATTAGTCACATTGCTTGCAAGGCTTATAGTGATGTGCATTACCGAGAGGGCCCAGAGATACCTCTCCGAAAACACGGAGTGACAAATCCTAATCTCGATCTATGCCAACCCAACAAATACCATCGGACACACCTATAGAGCATCTTTATAATCACCCAGTTACGTTGTGACGTTCGATAGCACACTAAGTGTTCCCTAGGAAAATTAACCATCTTTGATTAACGAGCTAGTCAAGTAGAGGCATACTAGTGACACTCTGTTTTGTCTATGTATTCACACATGTACTAAGTTTCCGCTTATACAATTCTACCATGAATAATAAACATTTATCATGATATAAGGAAATATAAATGACAACTTTATTATTGCCTCTAGGGCATATTTCCTTCATGGTCCCTAGCCAAATATCCTCCTAGAGTCTAACATTCGAACCATTCTTTATGAGAATCCGCAAAATTGGAAAAAATAACTCCTTGATCTTCATCAGACCATACCCAGAAAAAAGATATTCCTGGGTTTTTTGTGTTCATTTTCAAATGTAATGAATTTGTTTCAATTGTTTGACCAAACATTTGAAAGAATTGGCAAAATAATTCTTTGAAGGGATAAGTTATAGCGATTTGCTAGATGAGAAAAAGTTTGTCCTCTAAAAATTATATCTTTTTGTAACAAATGATATATTTTGAGAGATATACCAGAGATGGTCAAACCACATTATTACAGAGGTCCTTCTTACGTCTACTTGGTTGGCTTTCAAAGTATTGGGGAATAGAAATAAGACTGAACCAGGACTTTGAGATTGACCAAGTCACCATAGGCGTCTCTGTAGTCAACGGGAATGTCTCCTCCATCACCGGGAAGCCTGCAATAAATATATGAAAATGCAAGAACCAGTGCCAAGTCTAAAATTTAAACTCTGGTGGGTTGGTTCCACCACAAGGAACCTAACCATCTGTGCTAGGCGCAGTTCACGGCATCTGACTTATTTTCTTCCTCTTGTATAGTACTGGGTCATTTGTGACTGCTTTTCTCTAGCTCATCGGCCTTCGAGCAGAATTTGCCATCAGAGTATTGAAAGAAATATATGCTCGACTCGGGGACTCTACTAAACTAAATAGACAGATTAGTTAACCTTATCATTGTAGTATGATAGTACTACAGGATCAGACACTAAGGACGCTAAATAGTCCACTCCGGATGTTCATATTACACGGGGTGAAAAACTTTTATCTTGACTGTTCAGCTGATACTTGATACCAAATATGACAGAATTAGGTCAAGATGTTACAAACACTACAAAAAAATACACTTCCGTGATGATACGTGTTTGTCACAATAAGTCACGTTTTTTGTCATGCATGTACATCCATGACGATTTTATGACAAAATCAAGATAGTCATACCTGTGCTGTCGTAGAAGTGTTCCATGACATTAACAAAAATATCATCACGGAAGTGTCCACTTCCATGACGATAAATCGCGTGTCATAGAAGTGCTTTCGTCAAGGGTGACTGTCGGTGTCAAAACCGGCGGATCTCGAGTAGGGGGTCCCGAACTGTGCGTCTAAGGTCGATGGTAATTGGAGACAGGGGACACGATGTTTACCCAGGTTTGGGCCCTCTCTACGGAGGTAATACCCTACTTCCTGCTTGATTGATCTTCATGAATATGGGTATTACAAGAGTTGATCTACCACGAGATCGTAATGGCTAAAACCCTAGAAGTCTAGCATGTATGATTATGATTGTCCCTATGGACTAAGCCCTCTGGTTTATATAGACACCGAAGGGGACTAGGGTTGTACAAAGTCGGTTACAGAGAAAGGAATCTTCATATCCGAATGCCAAGCTTGCCATCCACGCCAAGGAGAGTCCCCATCCGGACACGAGTGAGAGTCTTCAGTCTTGTATCTTCACAGCCCATCAGTCCGGCACACATCCAACAGGCCAGATGCTCGAGGACCACTTAGTCCAGGACTCCCTCAGTAGCCCCTGAACTAGGCTTCAATGTCGAGGTGTCCGGTGCGCAGATTATCTTTGGCATTGCAAGACAGGTTCCTCCTCCAAATACTCCAGAACAGCCTCTGAACACAAAGAATGTGTCCGGCTCTGCAAAACAAGTACCACACACAACCACAGAGAGTATAATATTTCATGAGTCCAATCTACTCACAACTTTTTGTAGCATGATGCCACGTCACCACCCGGTCATTATTTTGAACCGTTTTTCGGCCTGCCGCTCGACGTTTTGAGATGCGGTTCCATTGGCACGTCTTGTCAAAGCAGAGATCGTGTCCCCTTATTGCGGGATTCTCATCAACCCGGGCGTGGGTAATCCAACCGTCACGTCGGCATGATCCCTTGGGAATAGGCAAGTTTTAAGGCCCATGAGGAGGCGTTTGATATTCATCGCCCTTATAAAGGGGCACAGACCCGTCTTTCTCCTCTACGCCTGCCTCTTCCTCAACCTTTCCAACCTCGAGTTCCAGCACTCAGGCTTTAAGTGTTACGAGCTTCTCAGTCATGTCCGGATCCAGCCTTCAAGGCCGGTGGGTGGCCTCTTCTGTCACAGAGGAGGATATTGCGAAGCTCCGGGCGGCAAGATACCTGACCGCAGAAATCCTCCACAGGCTCCCTGCTAAAGGGCAGGTTATTCCTACCCCCAGATCCGGCGAGAGGGTCGTATTCATCTCGCACTTCCTCCGGGGGCTAGGGTTCGCTCTCCACCCCTTTGTTCGTGGGCTCATGTTCTATTATGGGCTAGATTTTCACGATCTAGCCCCGAACTCTTTTCTTCACATCTCGGCATTCATCGTCATGTGCGAGGCGTTTCTCCGCATCCCCCCACACTTTGGCTTATGGCTCAAGACCTTCAATGTGAAGCCGAAGGTGATCGAGGGGGAGCAAGCGGAGTGTGGCGGCGCCATACTGAGCAAGCTCACCAACACTCCTTGGCCAAAAGGCTCTTTCACAGAATCCTCCAACTTATGGCAGCGGGAGTGATTTTACATCACTGAACCCCGTGGTACTAAGTGGGCACCTATACCCACATTCCAATCTGGTCCTCCAACACAGAAGGACCACGAACCCTTCAACACTTCTTCGACGCGACGCACAGAGGAATGTGGAAGTTATTTTTTGGGACACAAAAACAGTGGCCGGACACCACCGAGGACATCGGCCTCGACTGCAACCATCCGGATACCTCGGTAAGTACTCGACTCCTGAACACAGTTCAGTTAAATATCCTGTAATAAGATACTGAGAAAACCATCTTCTCCCAGGGCTGGATAAAGAAGGCGGAGCGAATTAGGTGTTCGGCCCCTCTTCCCGAAGACTCAGCTGATCCCGTGCTAACAAGGATGCTAGCCCCAGCACCATACCAGGTGTCGGTGAAAGAGGACAAGGAGGAGAGCAGGAAGGCCAAAGGTGGCCTCCATTCTGAGGGTACACCAGACACTGTGTCCGGGGAGATTAGGACTCCCCAAGGCAAGAAAAGGGCCGCCTCCATAGATTGGGAGGTAAAGGCTCCTAAGCGAGGTAAGATGCCCCCGTCAGGCGGTTCAGGCTTGGAAGACGACGTTGTCGCACAGTTCCTCCATAAGGACAAGCCTTTAGCCGAATCCGAAGTGAACATGGGTGTTTTAAACATATCCCATTCTTTTCCTGTTACAAGGGTAACACCTAGAATATATGTTTTGCAGTCCGGCACGCAGTCTTCCTCAACAGTCCTCCTCCTCAGGGGATCTGCTTCCGGAGATGATGGAAAGCGAGACCCCTCCACAGGCCTCCTCGCCCCATCGAGCTGACAACTTTGAAGTGTCATCCCGAAGGATCTCTCCCGATCAGCAAGTGACGCGGGGGACAATGAAGACAACGCCCGAAGGTGAAACTTCGGTCGCCCAAGGTTCGGGGTATGCGGCCCCAACGGGGGCCAACAGTAAAGGCCCCGGACAAGTTGGTTTACAGCTGGAGACGACCCTAGGGTCGAGTAAGCATATCCCTTCGAAGGGAGTCCGTACCCCTGCGGCCGCTTCCAGGAATCCGGGGGCGCCGGATACATTGATGGACATGCTGCAACATGCGTCCGTCTTGGAGGAACATCGTACCTTAATGGGTACGGTAGTTGAGAGGATTCTGTCAGCGAAAAGCGGATTGAATGAAGCCTTCATGGGCCTGCTAAGAGGCTTCGAGGTACATAGTGTAATATTTTTCAATTGTGCTCTGTACGCACAAAATGCATCTGTGTATAGATAGTAGCCCCTGAGACTCTGGTTGGCGTCAAAAGGGAGGCAATCAGAGGATTGAAAAAGACATGCCTAGGAGATAATCTAACTAATTGGAACACGGGATGTTACATCCATGGCGATTGCCCATAATACAGAGGTTGCAGGTCTGAAGCAGAAACTTGACGTGGCGGATGACGACATCACGCTTATTAATAGACGTCTCGACGAGGCGCAAGGTATGTTTTGGGGCGGCCAGTATGTGTATGTATAATAACATGAGCACGAAGCTGAGTATTATATACTATGACATGCACAACTGCAGATAGTGCGGCCGCGGTTGAAACCCTTCGGGCAGATCTTGCCCGAGCCAAGGAGCAAGCCAGGATGAGTAATGTGGCTGCCAAGAAGGCAGCTGAGGAGTTAAAGGCCGAACAGGCTGCTCGGCGCCGGTGCGAGGAGAGAATATCTTCCATAGAGCGAGATCTAAAGGATGCCACTGGCAAATGCCAAACACTCGAGGAGGAGAACAAGGCCAAAGTAGCCGAACTCAAGAAGGCCTTACGAGAGGCGAGAGAAGCACGATCCGAGTCTAGAGCGGCTCGGGAGGAGATCCGGCAAGCCGGGGAGATAGCGGCCGGTAAGCCCTTTTCATTACAGACTAAATTCGGTGATCCGAAGTATGCCCTGCTTAATCAAATGTGGAGCTCTCCAGATGCATTCTTGGACTTGCCGAAGAGTGCCTCCGATGCAACGCAGTTTTACCCAGCGCAAGAAGGGTATGCAACGGAGAAGCTTTTCTGGTCACAATTCGGTATGCCAACGCGCCGCTGTTGCTGAACAAAACAGATGGCCCAGTGGGCCGAGCTCCACAAGATATTCAGATCTGCCATGAAGGACGTTGTGGTCCGGCTGTGGCCGACTGAGCCAGTTCTAAATAGTTATTTCGGTTTGGTGCAGCGACTTGTTGACGTGGCGCCGTGTATCGACGCCGTGAAGCGATCAGCGTGCATTGAAGGTGCATGGATGGCCTTTGCCCGTGTCAAGACGTACTTGGCGAAGATGAAGGCCACTGATATTGCCGCTAAGAGTCCACCCGGGGGCAAGGACAAACACACGCCGGAGCATTATTTTGAAGATATCCTGGAGGGCGCCTGCTTGATAGAGGGTCAGTGCTCAAAGGATATGATCTTCGAGTGAATGTACCAAAATTGTAAAAGTAATATTATGATATATTAAGGCTATGTTTTTTTATACTTTTGCCTAAAAGTTTTGGTTCCTCCTGTGCGGCCGTTGTTGTATAATCTGAAAGTTTTCCAGTCGTCGGCTTCAGCCCCCTCGCATAAAATACGGGGGTGTTCGGAAAAGCACTTGATCACTCTTGACCCGACGTCTTGGTCCGTGAAGGAGGTGTCAATGCAACAAACTAGGCAATCAGACTATAGGGCTTTAACACTTTCACTTAGCATAGGAGTTTGACGGTGGGTCTACGATATAGCCCCTGGTATGTACGTGGTTATCCCAATACGATGTGTTACATAGGTGACCTTAAGAATGGTCCTTCATGTAATACGGAAGGAATCGCGAAAGATTCTAATAAGTCATCGAGTGGTTGACCAGCTCTCGCCGCATCATGATAGTCAGTTTTCGGCTTTCTCTACTGAGGTGCTTGACCAGATGAACCGGAAACACAATCACAGTAGTTCTCCCTTTACTACCCTAGCCGATAGAGCGGAACGTAAGGTAGTAAGCACAGGAGCCGGGCAACCGAACTATTGACCAAAGACATGATTCAGAGCTGATGCATATAAGGCCAAACTCGTGATGCCGAAGTGTGCTATAAAGCTGTTCGGACTTGTCGGCAACTCATTTGTTCCCATATCGAGCCCCTGGCAATTTTGTGCTGGGGTGCTTGTGTGAAACAACCAAAGAAGCAAAATTCAGTTCTTTAGAAAAATCGAATACTGAATACGGATTATGTTCACTGGAACCTGATTGATATATTGATCTCCATCTGACAGATAATAACGTCACAACCTGGCTATTTGACATGCCGGGGGTCTAAGGCTGAGGGAAAATGCACTTTACAAGCTCGAAACAGAGTGCGGTCTACAAAAAATTATTTGGACCTCCGGTCGCACGTCTGCGCCGCCCTGCCTCGGTGAATGGACTCCTTGATAGGAATAGCCTTTGGGTAAGTGTACGGAGCCGAACTCCAAAAGATTCCATGAGATGACCAGCCTTTGAGCCACCTGTGGTAAAAGATAAAAAATAGTTAGAAAAGAAAAAAGGCTATGGGAGTGCTTGTAGGCATGTCCGTATTGTGCCTCCGCTGATGACCAGGGTATTTTAAGTGCATAATTATGTATGCGCGGTACAAACTTCGCGGGTATATGAGGTGAATGACGGAGGCCGAACTGCTAATCCAACTCTGAGATTGATCGGTCCTGTTTAGTGGAGACCGGCGGCTTAATGGCCGATGAGATACGCGGCTTGATGAGGCCGCTTTGTACTTCGGCTGTGGTAGCCGTAGTATAATCTCTGTACGGAGGGAGCGTTTTGTATTTCCATTTATTGTTATGACGCCGCGTGGACCGGGCATCTTAAGTTTTGCATTGGCGTAGTGTGGGACCGCATTAAAACGAGCAAAAGCGGTACGCCCCAGAAGTGCATGGTAGCTACTGCGGAACGGGACGATATCGAAGGTCAAGCCTTCGCTTCGGATGTTGTTCGATGAACCGAAAACGACTTCCAATGTGATGGAGCCCGTGCAGTGAGTTTCTACGCCGGGTACTGCTCCCTTGAGGGTAGTTGTGGTGGGCTTGATTCTTGAAGGATCAATGCCCATTTTGTGGTTAGTGTCTTGGTAGAGTAGATTAAGGCTACTGCCGCCGTCCATAAGGACTTTCGTGAGATGGAACCCATCGATAATTGGGTTGAGGACGAGAGCTGCTGAACCTGCGTGACGGATACTGACTGGGTGGTCCTTGCGATCAAAAGTGAGCGTGCAGGCGTAGGCGTCCCGTAGTGCGCGCTTGCGCTCCCCTATAGGGGTGTGCGTCACGTATACCATGTTTACTGTTTTTACTTCGGGGGGAAATTGCTTCTGACCCCCGGTGTTTGGTTGGCGAGCCTCTTCGTCATCGCTATCACTGGGCGGACCCTTCCCCTTGTGTTCGGCATTAAGCCTGCCGGCTTGTTTGAAGACCCAACAACTTCTGTTGGTATGATTGGCGGGTTTATCGGGGGTGCCATGAACCTGGCAGGGCTGATCCAGTATCTTGTCTAAATTGGATGGTCCGTCTCTGCTTGCCTTGAATGGCTTTTTCTGTTGACCGGGTTTGGAGCCACTGAATCCAGCGTTGACTGCCGTGTCTTGCGTTCCTTCATTGTTATTGCGTCGTGGCTTGCCGTTGTCGTCTCGGGCTTCGGAAGTGCCCGGATCGTTGGTGATGTTGCTTCTACGAGCGAGCCAGCTATCTTCTCCCGTGCAAAAGCGGGTCATCAGAGCGGTAAGGGCTGCCATGGATTTTGGTTTTTCTTGACCGAGGTGGCGGGCGAGCCACTCGTCCCGGACGCTGTGTTTGAAGGCCGCGAGAGCTTCAGCATCCAGACAATCGACAATTTGGTTCTTTTTAATTAAGAACCTAGACCAGAGCTTCCTGGCTGACTCACCGGGCTGCTGGATGATGTGACTTAAGTCGCCGGCATCTGGTGGCCGGACATATGTACCTTGGAAGTTATCGCGAAAGGCGTCTTCTAGGTCCTCCCAGCTGCCAATGGAGTTCTCTGGAAGGCTGTTTAGCAAGTGTCGTGCTGGTCCCTTTAGTTTAGTGGGAGGTATTTGATGGCGTGGAGATCATCACCGCGGGCCATGTGGATATGGAGAAGAAAATCCTCAATCCATAACGTGGGATCTGTTGTTCCATCGTATGAGTCGATGTTCATGGGTTTAAACCCTTCTGGGAATTCGTGTTCCATTACTTCATCAGTCAAGCAAAGGGGGTGTGCGGCGCCTCTATATCGGGCCAAGTCGCGACGTAGCTCGGATGGAGTTCGTCTACGGTTTTCGTCTCGGGCGTGGTTATGTTCGTCGCGTCCGGCTAGATGGCCGTCGTCACGCGTTGGCGCACACCCCCGCGATCCATAGATCGTTCGGGTTTGACCTGCTCTACTGTCCAGGTCCTGCCGTAGGTCGTATGTATGTCCCCGAGATGTTTTATCTTTGCCTTTACGATGAGATAGTGCGGGCCGGTGTTCGGCTTGAGTTGCCGCTTTGTCCCGACCACGTGGTGGTCGATCGGCCGCATTACGCGCTGACGGTACATGCTCCAACGCCTCATCGTCCAATTGAGGTAGCAATTTGCGCTTCGGATAACTTTTGGTCGGACGCTCGAGGCCGTATTCCTCGGCTGCTAGGACTTTAGTCCATCTGTCGTTGAGTGTATCCTGTTCGGCTTGAAGCCATTGCTGCTTCCTTTTCAGGCTCCTCGCGGTTGCGATGAGCTATTGCTTAAAGCGTTCTTGCTCGAGGGGTTCTTGTGGCACAATGAAGTCTTCATTGCCGAGACTTATTTCATCTTCGGAGGGTGGCATATTGCTGCTGTCCTCCAAGTCGTCGTTCCCTCTTGACTCGTCGGGATTACTCTGCCCTTCCTCCCCGCCTTCCTGTTCGGAAGCTGGTTCGATGAGGGCGTTTGGGTCTTCGGCATTCTCCGGAGTATTATTTTCTCCGGTGCTGGTATTGCCTTCTTCGTTATGGCGTGATTTCGAACGGCGCAGCTGATGCCGCCGCTTCGGTGGTTTATCAGCGTTATTGTCCTTAAACAGATCCTTACCGCCATCCTCGCCATCGTCTTTGGGTGTATCCACCATATATATATACCATACGTGGAGGTGGCCGCCCAGCGTCCAGTATGCGGTGGGCCTTGGGCCTGCTCCTCTCCGGCATCGTCATCCACACCGTAGATGTCTTCGGCGTCGTAATAGAGCATGTCGGTTAAATCCTCGACAACGGCTATAAGGTGGGTGGTGGGTGGGAGAAAAAATTCCCTGCTCTCAGCCACCAGTCCGGGCTGGGCATAGTTCAGACGTTGCTCCTCCCTAATGACAAGGGATCACATTTAGTCCAGAGCCTCGCTTAAAGGTGAGGTTTGTTTGGAGAGAGGAAAATCCGCAGAGTACGGAGGGGGGGGATACTACCCGGCCGGACTCACACGGTGCTGACTCCGAAGGTTCGGAGCCACTATCGGGAGAGGGGTACGGCTTCATGATGGTTGCCAGTGATGGCACTTCAACCGGCTCTCCCGTACTGGGTTTCGTGGTCGCGGATAGTCCGGCGGGCTCATGAAGTCCGTCTTCGGACATGGCAACGCATTCCGGATATAAGGCCAGAGCGGGAGTTGGAGTCACGAATCCTTGGAAGATCAAGTCTCCCCGGACGTCAGCGACATAGTCCAGGTTTCCAAAACTAATCCGGTGACCTGGGGCGTAGCTGTCGATCTGCTCTAGGTGACCAAGCGAGTTGGCCCGCAGTGCGAAGCCGCCGAACACGAAGATCTGGCCAGGGAGAAAAATTTCCCCCTGGGCGGCGTCGTTGTAGACTATTGACGGAGCCATCGAACCTCTTGAAGACGACATAGCGGAACTCTCAATGATAGCACCAATGTCGGTGTCAAAACCGGCGGATCTCGGGTAGGGGGTCCCGAACTGTGCGTCTAAGGTCGATGGTAACAGGAGAAAGGGGACACGATGTTTACCCAGGTTCGGGCCCTCTCTATGGAGGTAATACCCTACTTCGTGCTTGATTGATCTTGATGAATATGAGTATTATAAGAGTTGATCTACCACGAGATCGTAATGGCTAAAACCCTAGAAGTCTAGCCTGTATGATTATGATTATCCCCATGGACTAAGCCCTCCAGTTTATATAGACACCGAAGGGGACTAGGGTTGTACAAAGTCGGTTACAGAGAAAGGAATCTTCATATCCGAACACCAAGCTTGCCATCCACGCCAAGGAGAGTCCCCATCCGGACATGAATGAGAGTCTTCGGTCTTGTATCTTCACAGCCCATCAGTCCGGCCCACGTCCAACAGGCCGGACGCCCGAGGACCCCTTAGTCCAGGACTCCCTTAGTAACCGACACGCGGCATTACGCTATCGGGTCCGGTTTTGGATCTGATAACTGAGGGAGTCCTGGATTAGGGGGTCCTCGGACAGCCGGACTATATACTTTAGCCGGACTGTTGGACTATGAAGATACAAGATTGAAGACTTCGCCCCGTGTCCGGGTGGGACTCTCCTTGGCGTGGAAGGCAAGCTTGGGAATACGGATATGTAGATCTCCTCCCTTGTAACCGACTCTGTGTAACCCTAGCCCCCTCCGATGTCTATATAAACCGGAGGGTTTAGTCTGTGGGACAAGAACAAACATACCATAGGCTAGCTTCTAGGGTTTAGCCTCTACGATCTTGTGGTAGATCAACTCTTGTAATACTCATATCATCAAGATCAATCAAGCAGGAAGTAGGGTATTACCTCCGTCGAGAGGGCCTGAACCTGGGTAAACATCGTGTCCCCCGCCTCCTGTTACCATCCGCCTTAGACGCACAGTTCGGGACCCCCTAGCGTGGGGGCTGAAGCCGACGACTGCAAACTTTCAGGATATATATACAAACATAAACGACCGCACATGACGCATAATAATACTTTCAGGCAAAAGTATAAACACAGCCTTTATAATTCAAATAACATTGTTCTTACAGTTGGGATACATGTCACTAGAACATGATACTCTTCGAGCACTGAGCCTCTATTAAACGAGCGCCTTCTAAGACTTCTTCAAAATAGTGCCCGGCCGATATCCGGCCTACGGCCGAACTCTAGGTTGCAATAGCGGTGGCCTCCATCTCTGCACAGTATGTCTTGACACGGGCAAGAGCCATCCGTGCACCCTCTATGCACGTCGACCTCTTCACAGCGTTGATATGCGGCACAACACCAAGGAATCGTTGCACTAAGCCAAAATAACTATTCGGCCTTGGTCCTTCCGGCCAAAGATGATCCACAACAGACCTCATGGCAAGCCCGGACAACCTATGGAGCTTGGCCCACTCAGCCATTTGCTCATTTAACAGCAGCGGACGTGCCGGAGCATTGAACTGCGACCAGACAACTTTTCCACTTCGTGATCTTTTTGATCTTCGAAAAACTTGGTCGCATCAGCAGCACTTGCTGCCAAATCCAGGTACGCATCCGCAGAACTCCATAATTGATCCAGAAGGGCATACTTAGGACCTCCGAACTTCGTCCGCAACAAAAAGGGCTTCCCAGCCGCGATATCTCCGGCTTGACGTAGCTCCTCCTTCGCCGCTTTGATTTTAGAGCGGGCTTCCTTGGCTGCTACCTTGGCTTTCTCCAGGTCCCCCGTCTTCGTTTGGCTTTCCTTTTCAAGAAGCTCATAACGGTCGGCGGCATCTTTCAGGTCAACAACCATCTTGGCTATTTTCTCTTTGCTTTGGGATGCGCAGCCTGTTCGGCTCTTAGCTCTTCGACCGCCTTTAGGGCGGCCGCATCACTCTTCCTGGCTTGTTCCTTGGCTCGGGCAAGTTCCGCCCGAAGGGTCTCCACGGCGACAGCTCCATCTGCAGTCAGAGCATATTATAGATACTAGCATCATGCCCCTCTTAATATGTGTTGATCATAGGAGAATACATACCCTACGCCTCGTCAAGCTGCTTGTTTACAAGCACGATGTCGGCATCTGCCGCATCAAGTTGCCGCTTCAGTTCGGCAAACTCACCAGTCCGGCTAGCCACTGGACCCTTAGCCGCGTGCACGTGAAAACAGCACGGTTATTACCTGGGACTATGATCCTCTATTTGCCGTCTTTTTCGACAGCAACCAGAGTCTCAGGGGCTACTATCTGCATAGGGCACACCTAGCATGTGCAGTACCATCAAAAATATATATTACTTTGCGTACCTCAAAGCCTCTCAGCAGGCTCATAAAAGCTTCTTGCAACCCGCTTTCGGCGGATGAAATCCTCTCAACCACCGTAACCATTAGCGTACGATGCACTTTTGAGATAGCCGCTTGCTCCAGAAGATTCATCAGTACGTCTGGTCGCGCACCGGACAGTCCTGGACTCTTTCTGTTGCTCTCCTTAGGAGCCGAATACTCCGGACTTCGGGTGGCCTAAGGGTTACCCTCTGGCCTTGGCGGATCAGGAGAAATCCTCCATGATGACACCTCATGGTCGTCCGCGTCACGAGGCGGGGAGGCATGGGGAGGTGTTTCGCTCTCCATCATCTCTGGAAGAAGATCCCACGAAGACGAACTCTGTCGAGAAGGGCTACAATCCGAACTACAAGACATACGTCTCGGTTATTGTTCTCAGAAATGAAGCAGGGTATATTTACTATAAAGTACTTTTGTTTATTTACAGCTCGGTGGAGGGCTGGTCCCCTTGCGGGTACTATGTGGTAAGGATGCCCTCCGGGGTAGGGCCCTCTGACAAAGGTTTCTTCCCTCGTTTGAAAACCATTGTTTCCAAGTCTTCAGAGGCAGCCCTCTTCCTTCCTTGGGGAGAGGGAATTTTAGATTCTTCTCCCCGGTTATCCTCCTTCACGGAGGCACTAATTCCCTCGGTTTGGATGAATAATGAGTGAGGCTCGCTTTCGGCTTCTTTGTTCCTCCCTTTATCTTCCCCTGATGGCGCTTGATAAGGCACTAGCTCAAGCATCCTGGCTAGTAGAGGATCCGGTGAGCCCTCGGGAAGGGGGCCGAACACCTGATCATCTTCGCCTTTTTTATCCAGCCCTAGTCAAAAGGCGACTTTTCAGAATGATGTTGTGGTAATTTAAAAGACAACGTGTTCGGCCGCGGAATTACTTACTTGAGTGTCTGGACGATTGCAGTTCAGACCCGCATCCTCGGTGGTGTCCGGACACTTTATTTGTGATCCGAAGAACAATCCATACATCTCTTCGAGCGTCGCACTGAAGAATTGCTGAATAGTTCGTGGTCCTTCCGGGTTGAACTCCCACATACGGTGAGGTCGACATTGGCATGACAGGACCCGACGAACTAGCATGACTTGCATTACCTTGACAAGGCTGACATCTCCCTTGAAGAGATCTCGGATGCGGCTCTGCAACGTTGGCACATCATTAGCTGGCCCCCATTCCAGCCCTTTGTTGACCCATGAAGCCAATTGTGGCGGGGCGCCCGGACGGAAGGCGGGGGCAGCTACCCACTTAGCGCTTCGGGGAGTGGTGATGTAAAACCACTCCCGCTGCCATAACTTGGATGTCTCCGGGAAGGAACCCTTTGGCCATGGAGCATCGGTGCCTTTGTTTATTATGGCGCCTCCGCATTCTGCGTGTCGCCCCTCAATCATCTTCGGCTTCACATTGAAGGTCTTGAGCCATAAGCCGAAGTGTGGGGTGATGCGGAGGAAGGCTTCACACACGACGATGAACGACGAGATGTGAAGGATGGAATCCGGAGCCAGATCATGGAAATCGAGCCCATAGTAGAACATAAGCCCTCTGACAAAGGGATCAAGACTAAAGCTTAGCCCTCGGACGAAGTGGGAAATAAATACGACACTCTCATTGGATTCGGGAGTGGGGATGACCTACCCTCGAGCAGGCAGCCTGTGCAAGATTTCGGCGGTCAGATACTTGGCTTCTCTTAGCTTCTTGATGTCCTCCTTTGTGACAGAGGAGGGCATCCACCAACCTTGAAGGTTGGATCCGGACATGACTGAAGGTCCGAAGCGCCTAGCCTGAGCCTTGGGTGTTGGAACTCGAGGTGGGGGAAGGATTCGATTGAGTGCGAGAAGAAAACGATAGGCCTTGGGCCCTTTATAAAGAGGGTGAATATCAAGCGTCCTCCGCGTGGCCGTTTGGAACTTGCCTAAAAGCGAGCAGTCATACCAGCAGGCGCGATGGGGTTACCCACGCCCGTATTGATGAGAATCCCGTGAAAAAAGGGACACGATCTCTGCTTCGACAGGACGTGCCAATAAAACCACCTCCCAACATGTGCAGTGGCAGGCTCGGAAAAACGGTTCGTCATGACCAGACAACGGCAGTACGTCACGTTATGAAAAGCTGTCAGCAGATTAGATTTGTGGAAATATTATTCTCTCTACGGTGGTATGTGGAATTTGTTTTGCAGAGCCGGACACTATCCTTGTGTTCAAAATCTTCTATGGATTATTCGGAGAAGGAACCCGCCTTGCAATGCCGAAGACAATCTGTGCGCCGGAGTCATCGTCATTGAAGCCTGGTTTAGGGGCTACTGAGGGAGTCCTGGATTAGGGGGTCCTCGGACAGCCGGACTATATACTTTAGCCGGACTGTTGGACTATGAAGATACAAGATTGAAGACTTCGTCCCGTGTCTGGGTGGGACTCTCCTTGGCGTCGAAGGCAAGCTTGGCAATACGGATATGTAGATCTCCTCCCTTGTAACCGACTCTGTGTAACCCTAGCCCCCTCCGGTGTCTATATAAACCGGAGGGTTTAGTCCGTAGGGCAAGAACAATCATACCATAGGCTAGCTTCTACGGTTTAGCCTCTACGATCTCGTGGTAGATCAACTCTTGTAATACTCATATCATCAAGATCAATCAAGCAGGAAGTAGGGTATTACCTCCGTCGAGAGGGCCCGAACCTGGGTAAACATCGTGTCCCCCGCCTCCTGTTACCATCCGCCTTAGACGCACAGTTCGGGACCCCCTACCCGAGATCCGCCGGTTTTGACACCGACAATAACCCGTTAACAGCCTCGACCAATGGGAATTTTCCACATGTAAAATCATCATTGGCTGGAGGAAACACGTGTCGGCTCACCATTGGGACAGATGTCATCCACTCATTGGACCGAAGGCGCCTATGATACATCGACACGTGGCACAGCCCAACAGAGGCCCATTCCGGTGAATAGGCCGGCCCATTTGACTTGGTCAAAAGGTGGTGGGCCGGCCCATGGAAAGCCTGTTAACGGCATGTTTGCATATAGCCCATTTATGGCCCGCTAACCCAGGGCCCGTTACGACCTATCCAAATTAGGCCCAGTAGCGTCATTTGGGCCGTCCAATATGATTCCATCCCGTTTTAACTTCCGGCCCATGTATAGCCCATGAAGTCTTTCGGCCCATATGAGGCCTTTTGTAACTCTTGGCCCATTAACGGCCCGTGGTGAAACTGGCCCGTGATGAACAGTGTATCACTTTATACCCATTAATGGCCCATTATTCCATTGGGTCGTTTCCAGCCCATGTTATCTTTCGGCCTTCTCAGGGCCCATTTATTCTTGGGCTCATTTCCAGCATCCGTTTACTTACGACCCGTTACTGTCATTTTCTGCTTGTGGGCCAAATTCAGCCCGGTTACAGTCGGCCCATTTGTGGCCCGTTAATACGTTGGGCCGTTTTCATAGCGTCATCAAATACGGCCGATTAACGACGGCCCGTTATGGTCGGCCCATGAACGGACGATTCCAACTCTAGCCCGTTTACGGCCATAATGCGGTCTGTTATTGGCCCATGTTTGGCCAATCGATCATACGGCCCATAGAAGGCCCATTGATGATACGGGCCGTAGAAGGCCCATTGTGTCTACGGCACGTAGAAGGCCCATTGTTTCTACGCCCCGTAGAAGGCCCATTGTTTCTACGGCCCTTAGAAGGCCCATTGTTTCTATGGCCCGTAGGAGGCCCACGGTAACTACAATAAATATGTAGCCCATGGTTATTGTGGCCTAGTTTAAAAAAAATAGGTTATTGCGGCCACTAGCAAACCGCGGAAAAAGAACTGCACTGACTACAAGCAAACAAATAAACAAGACAATAAAGAAATAAATAAGCAAGCCACTTACGCTATCCTATTACAGCTATTACACATATTACATCCACTGGCATCAAAGTTCGCCACCAGTGTAAATATAGGGAACAAAGCAGCATATTACATACACTGGCGTCAAAATTGGCCACCAGTGCAAATAAACGCGGCAGCAAAACAAGTCGATAACTGAAACAACTTCAGAAGAGCTCAAGAAACGTTATCCTGGGTATCCACCATCCTGGCAATAAGCTTAGCAAGTTTATTAGCTCTGTCCTGTTTGGCGCTAAAATCCTCCAACGCTTGCTGTTGCACCAGAAAGTATGCGTCTAAATGCTCCAGGGACTTCCGCAGTCCTTCCGCTTCTTGTCGCATCACAGCTGATTGATGTCTTTCAGCTTGTAGTTGAGACTCAAGAAACCGAACTGATTCAGACAGTGAGTTTGAATAGCTTGTGCAAGCGGTAGTGGCCAGTAACTCGAACACTAAACCAAGACAGGACTTTGGGGTTGCCTCACTGTCTTCAAGATAATTTTCCTTAGCTGTTTTACCAGCTTTGTTGGAGACCAACAAGGATGTCTCATGATCCTGAACCTTATCTGCATTACTTCCTTTATCATTGCTTAATAGGGCACTCTTCCCCAATATTCTGTTAGCATTCTAAAAGAAGAAACAAGCAGACACATAACAGGTTTAGCATGTACTAGTATATGAAACTCATTTCGGTGAACCAGTTCATTAGTAAGGTGGACAAGATTAAACTACCAAGTCTTCTATTGCCAAGTAGTACATTATAAAAGCATCAAACAAACATATATCTATGTCCTATGGTCACTGCATTGTCTTGCCAAATCAAAATAGAGACACGGTTCAAATCATATCAGTTCAAGAGAAAGCAGCACTGAAAGAATACAAAGCGTGGGAAACTACATGGCACAACAAGACTTGAGATGGGTACCACAGGTCTACATGTACAACAACACTATTGGCCCTATTATGATGCTAGTAATGTGCATGATATGAGAAGTCAACTGTATACACAATTGAAATTGAAATCAACAGAGCTATTTATAAGAGGAAACCTGTTAAAGAAACATGCGTAAACATACCAGTTGTGCCATTGGAGTTTCCATTGGACCGTTCAATTTAAAAATAAGTTTGTATGAGTAAATACAGTGATACAAGAGCAAAGCAGTACGCATGATAGCAATGGAATCTTAAATGAGAACAGTTGTTCTTCAGGTTTAAGCACTTGTTCTACATGAACAGAGTACGGTAAGACGCAAGCATACAGTACTTGAAATAAAATGAGATCATAGACCTTACCACATTCTTGGTTCGGGACTAGTAAAGAACAAGGCGTTCCCATTCATCGTCCAGTAAATGTGTCTCAGGAGAACGTAAGGGAATTTGACGAGTTTCTTTGCCAGTGAAGTACGTTTTCTTCAGGTAATTCAGATACTGCCACCAAGCATTCTTGAAGATAGCAGAGGTATTAGCATAGGTTACCTCATCCTGAGTTTCCAAATCGGTCCTTCTCTATAGAGAAAAATGGGAAAATTTGTTGTATTATAACCATCATGGAGGTAGAATGTATGGGACAAAGCAAATTAATTGCCATGAATAACATTACTTACACATAACTCCTGGACAAACACCTGCAACTGGAATTTTCCTCATCTTCAGTATAATATTTCCATGATGGGAAGATACGCACATAGGATTTAACAACATCAAATGCGATAGATGCTAAACTATGAATGGCTGGTTGTGCTTCCTCCACAGGAATAGGTGTACTAACTGGTGGAGTTGGGGTTCGTCGTGGTAGTACTGGCGCTTTGGGCACTGGAGCTGCCTTACTAACTGCTCTTGTTTGGGAGCTCTATGGTGGAGATGGTGCTGTGTCAATAGGAACTGGGTTACTATCTGCTGGGGTTGGGGTTAGATTGGGTAAAGCTGGTTCTCTGTCCATTGCAGTAGGGGTAAAATCTGCGAGAGTCTGGGTTATGTGTGGTAGGGCTGGTTCTCGTGCATGTACAACCGGTGTGCTATCTCCACCAAGAGGTAGCACTATTTCATTTGAAGACCGTGTTTTACTCCGCTAGATACTACCATCACCCGCTCCAATTCAAATGGCTGATAAACAGGAAACATAGTTGAATGTACATACATTGTATGAGAGACAGATGCAATAGATAGTGTCGAAAAAAGAGGGCATTAAATAGTTGACATGTATATTGTTTAACTAAAACGGATGGCATGGCATAATTTCATATATATGATGTCTATCTAAACTGGATAGCATAGCATAACATAATTAAAAGATATGATGACTAACTAAACAGGATCGCATGACATGATTCACATACATGTTATCTAAGTAACCAGGATCGCATGATTTAATTCACATATGTGATTTATATGCTAAGCAAAGGGCATTCACATATATGATGTCTGAACTAAGAACATGGTGTTGAATATTAGGTATATGATGTCTAAACTATGCAGTGCAAGACACCATATGCATGATATGAGCAGTAGAACCGTGCCAAGTTAGAGCATACACCTCGGTGGGGGAATAAGACTGGTCATGTGTCTCTGAATCCATCTCTGAGGAGCTATCAGGACCCAGCAAGAGATCTGCTTCGACAGGTAGCACTGTCTTCTCTGAAGGCCTTGTTTTCACTCCAGATTTTTCCATCACCCACTCAAATGGCTGATTCACAGGAAGAGTAGTTTAATGTACAAACTTTGACGACAAATGGAAATTTAATGAAGAAAAGGATGGGCTAGATATCATTCAAATATATGATGCCTGGTTAAACAGGATGTCATTTCACATTTCACATATATTATGGCTGGCTAAAAGACATGAGACTGCATAATTCCCATATATGATATAGAAACTAAACAGGTGGCATTACAGAACATGTCTAAACTAAGCAAATGACATATATGATGTCGAAAGTAGGCACTGCAAGGCAACATATGCATGATATGACTAACATCATCATGCCAAGTTAGAGCAAACACCTTGGGGGGTAAATAGGAGTGGTCAGCTGCGTCTGAATCCGCCTCAGAACAGATATCTTCCTCTGGATTACAATCTGGAGAGGGGGGGGGTTTGCCATCGTTAATCTCAAGTGGGATTCTAATAGCATCTCCAATAGATGATGTGAAATGCATTACCAAAAAGTGATAGATGTAAAATTTACATCACCAAAAACCACCTAGCTACAACAGATGAGGTAAAACTGTTGACTCTAAACTTAACTGTCGAAGCTGAAATTTATTGTGGAATCTGAATGTTACTGTCGAAACTGAACGCAATGGTAGCAGAGAGGCACTTCACATGGGATAGTTTAAGGAGGGCCTGCAGTTCATCTTCAACATGCACCCCCCTGAGCCGCCAGCCACCAACGGACGAACCCCGCACCGCCTCGCCGCCCCGAAACAACTCCCCACCGCCGGTCTACCGCCGCCCAGGCCAGCCCTCTAGCCCCCCCCCCCCCCCCCCCGTGCCAAGCTTTTTCTCCGGCGATCCCCACGCCACCGCCTGGCCAACGCACCCCCACTGCCGGCGAGCACCGCCCCCACCCAGAACCCCAAGATAGATAGTGGGGTACCTCTCCGGCGAGCCCCCCTCCCCGCTGTGGGTGGTTCTTCCTTAACTCCGGCGAGCCCCCCCCCCACCCCCTGAAAATCGACTGACCCAGAAGTCGATTCAGTCGACTGAAGTGTAGCTAAATTGGAGCAGAGGAGCAACACGAGTGAGGGGAGAGCAGCAGCAGCAGCAGCGCGAGCGAGAGCCGGAGCAGCAGCAGGTGGGCGAGCGAGCAAGAGCCGGAGCAGCAGTAGCAGATCCGGCTGGTATGGACGCCGCCGCCGAAGGGGCCTCGCACTGGGGGAGAGCCACCGTGGAGATGTCGCCCGCGGCGCCGGCTTCGAGGTAGCCGCTCCATGGGGGTGCGGGATGGAGCTCCGTCGGCGCCGGGAGGTCGAGTTAAGGAGAAGGTGCGATGCGATGAGTGTACAACCTCTTTGGTGGTGCTGAGTAGGCCTCGACTTCGTCCGAGGAGTCGGTGAGGATGCTGCGGTTCCGGTGGAGCAGGTTAAGGCGGCGCTGTGGGGATGGAGCAACCGCGATAGACGAGGCGATCGTCGGAGCAGCTCCTTCGAGGTGGAGGACGGGGCGGCTGAACCGGCGGGACGACGGATCCTCATCCGGGGAGGTGGATGAGGGACGTCGAGCTATTGCGGTGGAAGACGTCGTCGGGGAAGAGGCTCCGGCTGGGCAGCGGTGAGGTGGCGGATGGAGGAGGGTGGGGTTTCGTGGCTGGAGCGGAGAGGTTATGGCGGCCTGGGATTTTGAATGGCAAAAAGGAGGCGATGGGAGGGGGAACCATGACTTAGGAACGCGCTTGTCGAAAATGTAGGGTGTGTTAGAAAAGTACCCCCACCGATTTGAACTAGCAGCCCTTTCGGCTCAGGGTTACAAGGGGGATTTCACGTGTCGGGATTTGGCAGCTGGAGGGAGTTTTCGCGCGCGTTGTAATTTCGGGATAGCAAGGCGCGGGTTGTGAAAGCGCCAGTTTTGGGAGCACAATATCAGAATTTTCGGGATATAACAAGGTGCGGGTTGAATTTTAGGGACAAGCCTAACGTGTAATATTGTACTTGTACGTACCAAATCAATTTGCACTTCCCTCAACGAAAAAAAAACGAAAAAAATAAAACTATTCACACCACACAAAGAGAGAGTCTTGTCCCGTTTTGCTATACCAATGCTATTCAAAGCTACACAAAGAGAGAGTATTGTAACACCCCGGTGTAATGATGCTAAAGTAACCCCTGGGGTTAAGTTAATCATTTTGCTAAACAAGTGTTTGATCATCATTTTCATCTCTCTCTTTTTTAAATTCCAGTTGAATTCAATTTCAAATTATGAGTGAAATTCAAAATGCTCAAACATGAAAACTAAAATGTTCATCGTGTGGAAAATATTCTTCTGGTAATATTGGTGGTGAACCAACATTTTTTTGCAAAGTACCTAAATGGCCTAAAATAGCTATAAGAGAAAGTTGTTAAAAAAAGACAGCAAAAGTTAAAACAAAAACAAAAGGAGAGAAAAGGGGCTAGAACCCCTGGCCTCCCATTGGGCCTCGGCCCACCCCAGCTAGGCCGGCCCGCTCCCCCTCCCCGGTCATCCCTCTCCTCTGTTCACGCGACCGAGCCCCCCCCCCCAGATCGTTCCCACCGGACCCGGCCCGGCGCCCCGCGCTGCCACGTCGCCGGCGAGGGGATAAGGGCAGCCCCGACGCCTTGGGCTCCCTCCCCACTCGCCCACTTGCCCCCTTCTCCCTCGTCGATCTCTCTTCCTGCTCGCTCACTCCCCTCTCTCTGACCCGAGCGCCATCGCCGCCGTCCCACCTCGCATCACCGCGGCGACCGCCTCCCTCGTGCTCCTCCGACTAACCAGCCGCTCCGCCGCACTCCGCTACGACGACTACGGACACGAACGTGAGCTGGCAAGCCCCGCAACACCGGATCCCCGTCTTCTTCCTCCCCGGGTTGCCGGACGCAGCCGTCGTCGATTCGGCCTTCCCCTGCGCTCCTAACCTGTCGAGGGCCTTTCTTACGCCGCGCGGTGAGCCCCTCTTCTTCTCCCCTCGCTCCCCTGGCCTCTTGCGCTACCATAGCCACCGCGCCGCCATGGCCGAGCTCGGCTCCGCCGAGCAGCTGGCCGCCATCGTTGCCATGCTCGCCTGAGCACGGGAACGTGCTTAGTGCAGCCCGCCGAGGCCGCCCGTGCCGCTTGCCCACCTCGTCGACCCCCCCTAGCGCAACCCCGACGAGGTCCCGAATGCCACCACCGCCTCCACTCGTCACCGACGCCGTTTCCGGCAGCCCCAGCTCCGGCCGGCCTCACCACGCGGCGGGATCTCCTCGTTCTAACGCGCCAAGTCCCGGGCCAAAAGACCCCCTGTCCGCGATTCCTGGCGAAGTCCGGCAAGCCCCGCCGCTGTTTTGGTCGCCGGCGGCGAATCCCTGACGCCGCCGATGTGGCACACCTAGGGCCCGCCTCTGGGTCACTGCCCGTGGGCCCCCTGGCCCCAGTTGACCACGTTGACCGTGGTCAACTATGTAGACTGGGCACACAGTGTCGCCGACACGCGGGCCCCGTCGCATATTTTGTTAAATAAACGTTTTTCTAAATAAAAGTGATTAGTTAAGCTAAACAGTCACTGACATGTGGGGCCCAGCTGTTAATTAACCTCTTTTTAGTTAGTTTAAAGTTATGTTAATCCACTGTCTATGACATGTGGGACCCACTGGTCAGTTTGACCAGTCAGCGGGTCTGTTGACCTGCTGATGTCATGCTGACACCCTGCTGACGTCATAATTCCTTTTCTGTTAATATTAATAATTTCAGAAAATACTTTAATCTTTGAAAATTCATAGAAAATAAACCGTAACTCGGATGAAAATGTTTTCTATATGAAAGTTGCTCAGAAAAATCCAAAGAATCCGAATACGCGGTCCATTCATCAGTCGGATGCCTCTAGCTATCTGAACATGGAACATTCCCCCTCCGGTCATCTGTCTGACACAGGTCCGAAACCGGGAAAACATTCCCGGTTGAATTCCCCCTTCACCTAATCGTGTAGCCTTACGTTAGGTCACACCCGGCACCGCATATTGCCATGTTATGCTTTGTGATGCTTTGTCTGCTTTATATTTACTGTTTCTTCCCCCTCTTCCCTCCGGTAGACCCCGAGACTGATGCCGCCCCTGTGATCGACTACGTCGACGACGACCCCTCCTTGCCAGAGCAACCAGGCAAGCCCCCCCCTTTGGTCATCCCGATATCGCCCATTCCATTCTCTCATGCTTGCATTAGATTTTGCTACAGTTATTGTTTGCTCCTATTCTGATGCATAGCCTGCTTTTGTAACCTGCTCATTGTACCTTACCTGCTTATCCTAAACTGCTTAGTATAGGTTGGTTAGTGATCCATCAGTGACCCCCACCTTGACCTTGTTGCCCCTACTTCATCATCGAAGACCCAATCAACGGGGTCGAAGACCAGGCCCCGGCATGGCACAACACTTTCCCCTTAGTTGCGCGACACTGCTGGGTTACTATCGAGTGCCGAGGGTGAGACCTCTACAGCACTTCTGATGTTAACCCTGTAGTGTAGCTATTCGGTCGTGGTCATCGAGGGTGATTCCGCCTTAACCACTTCCGATACGACTCTGTCGTGCAACCCCTCAAGTGTGAACCTCGGGGGTGATTCCTCTTACGTTCACCTTGATGATTACATCGAGTGGAGTCCACCGGGGGTGATTCCTCAGGTTTTCCCCTTGATGTTTGGACACACGGATACTTGGACTTTACAATTGTTACTTGGAAAGGCGGGTCGACCCTGAGGGGTACCCACGAGTGATGTGGAGACGGGTTGACCTGCAGGGTACCCGAGAGTTGAATACGAGGCGTGGCCGGGTATTCTTAGCCCTTGTCGCAAGTCCTCGAGACGGGGCGACGGGGTCACATCTTTCGCGAGTCTCTGCTTGTTACCGCGTGTTCCTAATCCACTACGATTTGGATATTTTATCCGAGGGGCCTCTGGCCTGATAGCACTAACCATCACGTGGGCATAGTATGGGCGTTCTGCGTCGTATGCATCAGCCGAAACTTAATAGACATCAGCGACTGAGCGGCGCGCGCCGGGTTGGACTGGTAAGCTCCTACCTTTTTAAGGAGGTAGCTAGGTCTGCTCACCGGCCGCCCACGCAACGTGCATGAGTTCCCGGGGCGACGGCCCATGACCCCTGGGGGCATAGGTTTAGTCCGGCGTGCTGACCTCTCTATTAAGCCTAGGTCGGGTTGCGGCGTATTGTTTGGCTGAGGCCGGGCATGACCCAGGAAAGTGTGTCTGGCCGGAGTTAATCGAGCGTGGTGGGTAAGTTTGTGCACCCCTGCAGGGAAGAAAACATCTATCGATAGCCTGTCCTACGGTAACGGACACTTGGAGTTGTATCCCGATCGATACAACTAGAACTGGATACTTGAGATGAGACTTGGATATTAGATGATAACTGGATAGTATGGCTCTGGGATTGCTTTCTCGCCGGGAGTCGAGAAAGGATCTCTGGCCGAGGTTGATAACACTACTACTACTTTACTTTATGCTACTCTACTTCCTCCTGTTGCTGCAAGATGGTGGTTTCCAGAAGATGCTAGTCTTCGATAGGACTAGGCCTTCTCTCTATTCTGGCATTTCTGCCGCCCAGTCCACATATACAGCCTTCCTTTGATAATGTTGCATATGTAGTGTAGATCCTTTCTTGCGAGTACTTTGGATGAGTACTCACGGTTGCTTTGCTCCCCTTTTGCCCCTTTCTTCTCTTTTCCGGTTGATGCAACCAGATGTCGGAGCACAGGAGCCAGATGCCACCGCCGATGCCTGCTACTACGTGGAGACCGCTCACGACCAGGAGTAGTTAGGAGGCTCCCAGGCAGGAGGCCTTGCCTCTTCGATCGTGTTGCTTTTGTGCTAGCCTTCTTAAGGCATCCCTGTTCAACTTATGTCTGTACTCAGATATTGTTGCTTCCGCTGACTCTTGTGTAATCGAGCTTATGTATTCGAGCCCTCGAGGCCCCTGGCTTGTAATATAAAGCTTGTATTATTTTAATTTGTGTCTAGAGTTGTGTTGTGATATCTTCCCGTGAGTCCTTGATCTTGATCGTACACAATTGCGTGTATGATTAGTGTACGATTGAATCGAGGGTGTCACAAGTATGAATCCATGTTATGTCCAATTAATTTTTTTCGCTGGCTATATAATGCATGTAACCTACTCATACCAACATTTGAGTGCATTCCAAATGTTTATACTACCGCGGCAATTCGAACTGAATTTGAATTCGTTTCTCTATTTCAATAAGAATCTACAATCTTGATTGTTGCCAACTTCAACCATCACTCATGTATTACCTTAACAACACACCACATGATTATTATAGACATAGATATGAACTATGTGTACTATATGAACTCGAATTCAATTTTTTGAATACACTTGATGTTGATTCCAAATAATAGTACATTTGATGTACTAACTATATATTCATAATCTAAACCATGTTTCCATACGTACACTGTGTTTATCACACAAAGTACAGTGCCCCGCCCCTACACTATGACAAGTATTTAGCCCTGAGCTGCAAAAGCCACACATTAGCCCAAATTATAATCAATGTTCTATATATTATATGTATTACTAGCAAGATAACCATGCGTTCCACGGAACATCAACATGATCAAGGGGAGGCCTTATTTGCAAATATGGAGAGGGGTGTGGGTATGTTTTTTAAAAATTGCCATAGTTTCCTTCCTATCCGTCAGATATAAATCGGACGGCCTATATTGCAGGATGGCAGGCACACCATCATCAACTACTCTATTTTTTGTAAGAGTAGAGATAAAATATATTATATGTAGTATAACATGTTCATAACCACGCCATGTGTATCACCGTTATAGATATTCACACATGCGTCGGTTTAAAACACTATGATAAATTCTTCAAATATCCGAATTTGCTTTTTTTAATGAATTATGATCTCTATTCGTCTTTTACACCCACAATCCTCTTATCTTTGTAGCTAGCACTAACTTTCTCTCGTGCATGCACACGCCCGCATCCCTCTCACCCTCCCTCAGCATTCTCTAGCTCCATCGCGCAAATTTGTCTTTTCACTTTAGGTCGTTCACCCACGGTGTGTGTAGGCTCCCCAGCTCCTTCTTTACGGCACACATCGATCGATATGCCTCTCTAGACAGGTGTACCTACCACAAACACAAGCTTCCCCTCTTCTCTTCTCCCCGTCCATGCCTCACTCCCACCACTCTTTTCATCGATCTCGTACTTGCACACTCCTTCCCCCTCGATATAGTATGCCTCTCGCACGACCTCTTAGATGCATCCCTCTCTCTCTATCCTTCTCCCCTGGCCTTATTTGCTTCTAACACATACATGCATGTATACCGATCGATATCCCTACATATACCTAGGTCGACTTTAACTATTTTCCCCCCACCCATCGATCGACTACCTCACAAGTTATGTCTCTCGTTTCTCTGACAGAGGACAATTGATCTTCCTATGTAATTATGTCTGCTTACCACAGCCATATCGTCCCCCTCATCATTCGTGCATGCCTCCTGACCTGTCTCTCACACGCACGCGCACAAACAGGAAGCCATCCCCTCTCTTATTGATATTGCAAGCGTGCCCTCCGTTTGTCTAGCAAGCCTCTCCCACCATTTGTTAGAAGCAACTCCACTACCACCCCCTCCAATACTCTAGCTCTGTCTCTCTCCCAACCTTATTCCTGTCCTACACATATGCATGGATGCCGATCGATCTCCCTTAATACATAAGGTAGGCCTCTCTCCTCCTCCACACATATACCAGCCATTGTACCTCTATACTTAATAAGGCCTCCCCCCACCACACACCGATAGTCGAGCGCTGTAGGTAGGTATCCATGCCACAGAGACAAACTACACCTGTCCTGTCACGTCCCAGTAGGCCAGCCACCCTATATCTTTGATGTGGGCACACACAAATTCGATGGCACTCTTTATCGATCACGCACGCACACACACACACATCATCCCTCTCTTTGATTCTATGGATACCTTATGCTGATGATACCTCCACTCTCTTCTCGTGATCGCCCCCTCTATATATATGATATATCCAGGACTCTATTTTCACACACATTGCATATGTTACATTTTTTATTGACACCCCCCCAAAAAACTCACGAACCCACACACTATATCTCTCTATGTTTGTATCTCTCTCACACAACCCCACGTAGGTGGTGTACGTACACGAAGAGAATAGGTGCACGTAGTCACGCTTCATGCCCAGCTACACCCGCGCGGGTACACGGTGGAGCTCATTTCTGTACGAAATGGCAGCCCACGTGCTAATTTGAACGCGTCTAGCGGTTGTTTACCTACGGAGGTCGTGTACCACGTGTGCACGAAACAAAGTTCGACTTGATGCGTTGGCGCGTTATTTTTAAATAAAGTTATATCGCTCAATGGCACGTACACATAATATAAAACGATTTTTATGGAGAAAAAGGTAGTCCGCTCCACTATATACAATGGAGCCTGCCTGCCCGGGTTTGTCTCTCTTCAGAGTATCTCACACAAGGCGGCGGTGGCCTCTCTCTCTCTCTCACCGTTGGTCACTGATCCGGCCACATCCCGTCCGCCGGCGGAAAGGGAGGATGTGCATCGTTTCTCCGTTCGACGGTGCCGATGCAGCACGTCCTGATCTGTGGTACCCGTCGTTCTCTCTGAACAAGCTCCGGCGCGGTAGGGCCTACGCCACCTGCTCGCTGCCGCAGTATGGGCAGATCCCGCCCGCCGCCGCTCACCTAGTTACATCCCAACGACCCCCAGGTATCCCCTCCGGCCTTGCTCCACTGCCCGTCTTCCCACGTCGCTGCATGTGGATCTTCCATAGTTCTTTGGCCAAATCGTAGCTCGTCCGTCGTACTTTCCATATTGCAATCTCATCCTCACACCGTTTTAGACAAACACAACCGGGTTGTTATCTTCCCTTAGGACATGGAATATGCTTCTTTTTTGTCATCGCATGTGTCATCAACTGTTATTGGCCCATAATTTTTTCCTTTCTACCTCTTTTTTGCAGGCCAATAATTGTTTCCTTTCTACCTCTTTTTTGCAAACAGGGCTATCCATTTCACCTTGTTGCTATTGCGACCTTTTGGTGAACTGCACAAATCACTTTTTTCTTAAGAGTGTTTTGTGCAGTTGTACTAAAATGTCACATGGGCAACATCCACATTTCAGTGTGACTGCACAAAGGGAGATTGGTTTTGCTCTATCCTCCTCATCCAACTCCGAGCCTAATCTTTTCCAACTATTTGCTTAATCTTCTCCAACTAGTTAGTCTTAAGAGAGACTGCAAAGGTGACCGGCTTCTATTTGTGTGTTTATTGTTTCATCAGCAGTCCTCTATTATCATAATCACACTTAATATCTTTGGAACAGGGACGCTCAGCTCTATTTTAGTGGAACTACACAAAATGATCGGAATGTTGCATGTCCAGACAGCTACTTTTTTCCAACATGCCTTGCTGATTTAGACAGAGCTGGGGGGACGTTGCTACCAATGAAAGCATGGATCAATTTTAATTTAACACCTTCTCACAACTTTGTCTTCAGTTGTGATGTAAATATTAGCTCTGATCTGCTATTCATTGAGATGCATTAGCAAGGAAGTTAGTTTTTTATTGTTTCCGAAAGAGCATCGATGGCAAGACACACGAAACAAAAGCTGAAAGCTCAGAGCATTGTACAATTTCATGTCGCTAGAAAATTATTTGTATAGTACGTCAATTATGTAAACAAATGCTGGAATCTTGATAGCATTTCCAGAAGCCTCTTCAGCATCTGGGTCCATGTGCCATGCACAAAATTATACTTCCTCCATTCCTAAATATTTGTCTTTTTATAAATTTCAAATGGACATATTTTAGAGTGTAGATTCACTCATTTTGCTTCGTAAGTAGTCACTCGTTTAAATCTCAAGAAAGACAAATACTCTGTAGTATATTTAAGAACAGAGGGAGTAGTGCACAACCGCATGGGAGACTCAGCCCGGTTGTTGCGCCGCACTAATAGTGAGTAGTATTGAGCAGTCAAATCATAAGCCCCACCCTTCCCACTGTAAGTTGCTCGGAAGAAGCAACCATTAGTACGCTCTAAAGTCTCTCTGGTGGTGGAAATGCATAGAGAGAAATGCATAAGAATGAAGCGCGCCTATAAACTGTGATGGAGGGAGTAGTATGAGGCCCTGTTTGGATCACCGTTTCTCTTTTGAATACACTTGTAAAAAATACACACCTGCGCCCGTCATTTCAATTCCGACTGGAATTTGCACAGCAGCCAGTAACTTACAGGTGTAAGTTATACGCCTCCGTATTGAAATCCAACCATTCCAAGCATGGCCTGAAGGTGCAAGACCAAGTACGCGTATGGCCAGTCGGTCAATGCACTTCCTCTTGGCATATCATTGACATGTGGGACCGGAGTGTGAGCAAACCGATCTCAATTGACGGCAAAATGGCCAACCCGCCGTTCCTTGAGAGAGACGAGGAGTGAGAACACACACACGGGCTTGCACGGAGGCCAAGATATATTCGAGCATGGTTGATCGATAGTATCATTACATGTTCGATGTTTTTTAACACTACCATTGGGCTGCCGTTTTCCGCCCTTCTCCCGAATAAATGTGTACTTTATCAGAGATTAAAATAAAATAAGAGTACAGACGCTCCACCATGCGGTTCTAGTAGTAGTACTACTCGTACAACTATAAACCTTGCGCTTGGCTCTTCGCCTCTTCGTGAAGTCGAACAATGATGGTACTCCGCATGTTGGGTACTATAGTGTATGCTTGTGGCAATCTGACACCGAATGAACTGCTGCATGTCCACCGCCTGGGCGAGGGTAGGTTGCATTAGTCAAAAGGCATAAGCGAGCTTCACCTTGTCCTGCAAGCTTCTCCTCGTTCTGCGAGTTGACGGGACACACCAAAAAGTAGTGCTAGTCCATACTCCCTCCTTTCCGGTTAATATGGCTTAATCTTTTTTGCGGGTAAATGAGAGAGCTTTATTCATATATAAGCATTCTTAGGACGATCAGCCAAGAGACTGGTCACTAGGAAGCGAGGTACCCCGCAAAAAAGAAGAAGGAAGCGAGGTGTTTCATCAAGCCAGCTCTCGGCCACATTCAAAGTGCAGAAAGCACTGTTCGCACAAAGATGCACCACAAGGTTTGCTGACCTGTTTACATGCTGAATAACAAAAAAGAGGAAATATTACTGAGCGCTCCTATTTGTAACATGATCTGAGCCAGAATTAAGCGAGAATTGTGGCGAGTGTTCCATGCAATCAACTTCCATTATCACATGCGAGAACCCTCGAAGAGAACCAAATGTGTTGAAGATTGCTTTATCACATTTTTAAAATATAATAAGAGTGCAGACGCTCCTCCATCCGGTTCCTAGTATAGTATAGTACATACCTCTATAGTAGTAGTAGTAGTACTAGTAAACTTTGCGCTTGGCTGTTCGCCTCTTCGGGAAGTCGAACAATAATACTAGTACTAGTATAGTGTATGCTTCCGGCAATCTGACACCGAATTAACTGTTGCACGTCCACCGCCTGAGCGAGGGAGAGCTTGCATTAGTCAAAAGTTTCTCCTTGTCCTGCGAGCCACCGCGCGCAAGCTTCTCCCGTCCTGCAAGCTTCTCCTTGTTCGGCAAGTTGACGGGACACAGCAAAGTAATGCTAGTCCATACTGCCTCCTTTCCGATTAATATGGCTTAATTTCAAACGAGATAAATACACTGTCTGTCACTGTATATTTGTAAAAATACGGTCGGTGGACTTCATAATGTGCTCATTGCGCTCAATATATACATTTTCCGGTGTTTATATGGTCACAAGCTTACCCTGGCTGAGTATGTGTGTGCATTCACGTGTAGGTTGAGCACTTGAGCGTGACCGTGTGTGTTCCGTCGTGTGCTCGGACATGCATGCATTAGGGCGTTGCGCGCTTTTTTGCGTCCATGTGTACGTGTGACTGTTGCATGCATGCACGAGGTTGTAGTCCCTTACATTCACATGTTCATAAGTCAATGCTTTGTCAAAACGTTGCATGCAAGGTTTAATCATTCGTTGTTCACGCATGCATTCTCGATATTAATACGTTGGTAAAGACAATTTCTTGAGGAAAACGAGCCCATGAATTGAGTACAAAGGGGGCCAATAAGCCAGGACGGAGGGAGTACCAGTAGGGAACCGGAATGAGGGAGTAGGTACTACTAGTACAGTACTATGTAACAACGTGCAGTAACAAAATTCCTCTATGCGCATCCTGTCTACGTGTCATGCAAGAAAATAGAGATAAGTACAAGTGAGACTCAGGAACGGTCATACACGTAGGGGGAGTACGTGTAGGGGCCACTAAGGAGTAGTCAAATCACACAGTAAGTTAGTCGGAAGAAGCAACCATCTTTCACTCTTCAATGACACGTACGCAATATAAAATGGTTGATATGGAGAGGAAAAGAAAACCACTGTATATACACTAGTAGGAGCCTAAGCTACAAGCCTGCTTCCTTGGGTTGCTCTCTTCACAAGCATAGAACGACAGTGGCCACACCGCTGGTCACATATCCGGCCTGATCCCGCCGCTAGGGGAAGGGAACAATGTTCTGCGTAGACGCGGTCGACATTGGCGAGGGAGAAAACCCACAGTCGGTGTGTCCCAATCAAGGGTCCCCGCGGTATGGGATGATGCCACGTCCCAACCGCCCATCTAGCTACAGCCCGACGTCCCAGGTAGTACATCTTCCTTTTGGAGTCGGCTTGCTCCACTGCTGCAGCTCCCCACGTAGCTCCATCTCCATGTCGATCTTTCTCTACTTCTACCGGCTTCTATTTGTGATGAGTTTATGTCTCATGAACTACTGCCAGTACTATTATTCTAATCACACTTCTTCAATATATTTGCCATCAGGGATGCTCAGCTCGATTTTAGTGGAACTGCATAAAAGCATCGTATGATCCGAGGGTGCTAGCCGTCTTTCCTTCGACAGATTCTACCTAGCCTGGAAATTAAATCCTGTTTAGGGTTTAGGGTTTAAGTCGTAGTGACCCCATCAGTACTTTTCTTTTGTACACGCTCTCACAACTTTTGTCTTTAGTTGTGAAGTAAGTATTGGCTATGATCTGTGAATCATTGAGATGCATCAGCATGTGTGTTAGTTTTCCTTTGTATTTAATGGAATGTTGTAACGGGGCAACCTTGGAGTAGGAATGAAAATGGAGTGGAAAGTTTCCTTTTTCCAGAGAAAAAATGGAAATGGAGAGAAATCAACGTTTGGTTTCGCCGGATCGCGCCATCGAGCAAAACCAACATTTAAATTACGTCTGTCGCGTTCGTGTCTCACCCTCCTCCACGGCTCGACCCCACACGGTCGCTCGGCATGCCACTCATCGCAAACTGAGTATACGATAACTTTCCCGCCTGCTTGTCGATGGATCGCGCCATGGAGTACTAGCACTAATGGAAGAGACTGACGAGTTGGGGGCGGACAGCTAGCTGTAACACGGACTCCCAAGAACTTTTTACATGCATGTTGTGGCCGGCTATTGCAACCTTTGAACGCAGAGAAGTCGCTTGCACCGGGAGGCGACGCTCTCTCGGCCGGCGCGCCGCTTCAATGCCGGCGCCAGTGAGAGGTCGCGTCTGCTCTGGCCGGGCATGAAAGTGGCACTGACCGTTTCGGGCGGGAAGCACGCGCGGGTGATGAAGAGGGTTCGGGTTGGTCAGGAGCAGGCGTGGCAGCGGTCCGGACGCCCGCAAACAAGAGATGTTGTACGTTAATATTGCTGTGTATATAATTAACAATGTAAATAATGTGTCAGTTGGACAAATATGATTGGAGATGGAGATGGAGATGGAATTTTACGTAAACACGGATATGCATGTCTATGTCTTTTTGGTTTTTTTTGCGGGAACAAACTTGTATTACTCACGTAGCCAGGCTACACTTGGAGTTACAAAGTTCGACATTGCCATCAGGGCCTGAACCTAGCCAAACAGCGATACGACCACTAGTCCTACCATAATGAGCTAAAGTATGACTCACAATGTTGTTGTTTCATCGAACATGAGCAATACAAGTATTTCGGAGTGCCATGAGCGATCTAATCTCACGCACCAAAAAACCAAACCGAGATCTATCAAGATCTTCATTCCTCGCCATATTTGTAGCTTCAAGGCAGTCGGTCTCGATATTGATATTTGGAGCTTAGACTCCCCATGTACTTTATTATATTAATATAATTTACCGTAGAACGATTGTTCTACGGTGTGTAGGTCAAAAAAAAGATGACTCCACTGCAATGCGAGCGACAAACCCTCTTTGATGGCCAACAATTCTGCTTCCAGTGCGTTCACGCAATAACACAGGCTTCTACATGAAGAGAAAATTATAGCACCCCATGATCCCTTAGTATCATGCCTCTACCAGCAGTTCTATTCTCTGGCAAGAAGGAACCATCCGTATTCAGTTTTACCCAGCCATCCTCAGATGCATGTCTATGTTTATGTGTGTGTGCGCGACGACTCTCGCGACCTGGAAGCGGGGGCATGTTTTTGATCGAGTTTTCTTTCTTGGTACGTTAAAAAATTGTCCGCCAGTTTTCGTTTCTTTTTTCCGGGAACACGCGTATTCTATTTAAAACCACTGCTATGGAGAGATTTTTTTGCTCCATTGTATATATAGCCTATTGTTTGATAGGGTTTCTCGTGTCTCGCTCTCTCACCCTCTCCATATCAAAACAAGATGACAGTGTCCACTCACCGGTGGTCACATATCCGGCCGAATCCCGTCCGCTGCGGGAGGTCAGGAGGTGCAGTGTTGACGTTGTCGCTGTTGGCGATGGAGGAAGCCGACGCGCACCGTCCTCTCAGAGCCGGCGTTGGCGTGGACGAAGGTCCTCCGCGCCCTTGTTCGCTGCCATCGTGTGGGTAGATCCCGCCCGCCCGCCTAAGCGACATCTCGCCCACCTGAGGTATAACTTCTTGTACTGGTCCAGCTCCCCAGGTCGTTGCATGCGGGTTTTTCTTCTATGCGACTACTCCCCAGCTCCCCATGTATAGTAGCTAGGGTTTGTCGGCTGGTCCAACATCACCTACTATTATAGAGGAAATGCCACTCGAAAAGTTGTCCTGATTTATGCCTCGGTGGAGGTATACATGTTGTTTCGACAAAAAGTACATGGTGGTTGTGCGGTGATTGTCCATATGCTCCTATTGCTACTGCCAATCTAATACTATCACTGGTTAAATGCAGAAATGCTTTTTTTTCTCGGGTATCCTGGTTTAGTTCCCATCAAGATAATCATGATGCTTCTATTTGTTGGTGTACTTTTCATCAATTCTTATTGACAATCGAGATGTCATTGTTAATCTTGTACCACTGCCAAAACAAAGTAACAACACTATATCCTTTTTTATATTTTTGCAAACAGGGATGCGTATCTCCATACCCGGGCATGTCTTCCTCAATTTTAGTGGAACTGCACAAAATTGGATGGCCATTGTTGTTCCGCCTCACTGTCCTCTGCCACGTGGTTCTTCCTTCCTCGAGCTTGATTAATGAGAAGAAACAGGCCACAGTGAGGATTTGTCAAACTTCATAGGTTCCTCACCCAAACTTGATGCCAAATGGAGGATGCATCACCACAATGACCTATCGATGCTCATGGTTGCGCCTCATGGTTGCGTCGGCTGGTGAAGCTGATCGATTTTCCACAAAAAACAAGTTGTCTTCCATCAGTGCTCTTTGCTTGTTACCCACAAAGATGATATCCTTCATCAGTTCACCTTGGTTGCATTGGAGACGCAGTCGTCTTTCACGTTGGTGCAATTTTATCACACAATTGGCTATGAACCAAATGTTTCCTCGAAGAAGGATCGACGTTGGTACTAAGACCATAAGTTTTGTATTGATTTCTAAGCCTTCTCAGAACTTTGTCTTCAGCTCCCCTATAATTTTATTTATCCAGCTATTAACTTTGATTAAAAAATGGTGTGGACTAAAAACTCGGATGGACGTAGTAGCCCTCCATTTTTATTTACTTTGCATATTAGATTTGACTGAAGTCAAACTTTGTAAAGTTTGACCAAGTTTAGGCCGAACACAACAAACCATAATTATTGAGAGAGGGCAAATTGTACATACTCTCAAACCTTTCCGATAATTGAAATTAAAATTCTTTATTTGTACACACTCTCACACGTTTCTGATAATTTGGCGCATGTGTGGTTGTTCACTTAAGAGAGGGTAGTGTACCGCACGCCCCAGACAGGAAGTGCGACCCGGACGCGTGGATCGTTAGTTCATCGGAAGTAGTAGTTTTCTTCATTGGTACGTTAAATTAAGAGTTTCGTTTCGTACTTACACAATTTAAAACGATTGTTATGGAGAGAATAAGAAAACCACTCCACTAAATATTAGTAGTATACACGAGTACTATATGGACGCAGCTTCATTGACTTAGTGCACCTGCCTTTGGGTTTATGACAGGTGGGCCCAAAATGTGGCTGGCCCACCTATCATACAGCCAAAAGAAGGTGCAGTTAAGGCACCGGAGCTCAGTCCGTACTGCAGTATATATGTAGTACTATATAAGCTGGAGCCTCAGTGCTTGTTCGCTAGAGTTTGCACTCTCCACACTCTCGCCGCACTACATATATATATATACACTGTGGAGGCTCAACGTTCCTTTGCTAGGGTTTGCTATATTCACAGTCTCTCACCCAGTCACCCTCTTCACCAGATCTAAACAAGACTGCGTTGGCCTCTGTCTCTCTCCCCCCTCACAGCTGGTGAAGGAGGCGTCCGGATCCCGTCGCACCGAGAAGGGGAGGAGGTGCAGCGTTCACTCTATCGCCTTCGGCGAGGGAGGCAATCCACTGCTTACTGCGCTGTTCTCGTTCACCCAGCGCCTGTGCGGGAGGGCCACCGACCCCTTCTTCCTCGCTGCCATACATAGTGTGGGCAGATCCGGCCTCCCGCCACACGCCTTGCCACATCCCGACGACCCTAAGGTATAAATTTCTTTGAAACCGTCATTGCTCTAACTGCATGCAGATCTTTTTTGATTCTGTGGTCGAATCTAGGTCTTGGTTCAAAGAGAAAAGAAGGGTGCGGTGGGGTGGAGCATGAATCTAGGACGTGGTTCAATGAGGAAAGGAGGGAGGGAAAGTAGTATAGACTGGCTATCCAGCCGCTTTGTTGGTCGAAAAGGGAAAAAGGGGGTAACCCAGTACACACATCTGTAAGGAACCGATCTCTTTGTTGAAAAGGGAAAGAAACTGGGGGGTCGGGTAGTTTGTGCAGGACTAGATTTGCTGCCCTCACATAGGAAAAAGGTTCAAAGAGAAGAAATATGGGACCAACGCAGATATGCTGCTTGGCTACATACTCTGCATCACCCATTTATACGTGTGGACGCACATGGTGCTGGCATGTCCCATGTCCCATGTCCCGTACAACTATTTTGCTGTTGTTAATCTAAGAATGCCGCTGGAAAATTGAAGCAATGCCACTGTTAAAAGTAAATTACATTTTTAACGAATGTTGTTCTAAGAGAATGTCTCTGACTAATATGAATCAATGCAACCGTTTTAGGAATGCTACTATCCTACTTTGTTTTCCATCAAGATAAGTTAGATGCTTCTTTTTGTCGCCGTTTGTTTCATCCTCCTTTATTGGCCAGTAATTGTTTCCTTTTTTGCCTCTGTTAAAACAGGGATATCTATTCAACTTGTTGCTATAGCAAACTTAAATGTCACACCGGCGACTTTACTTGATTTTAGTGCAACTTCACAAAACGAGATTGGATTTCCTATTCGTCTTGGCAGATTTGTACGTGATCTTGTGTGCGTCATGACAGGTTGGTACTTGCCTTCATCCACATGATCGTGCAGTGTGTTTTGAGATGTTGTGCTACTTGTATTGGTACTGTTTTAAATAAATGTTGAATTGAAGCTATTGTATTTCTCTCTTTTCCCATTAAGTAGTGAACAAAAATGGTACCAACCCAGACATGATGCTTGTTGCTTTGTCACAACAAACTCTCCATCACCCCCATTATAAGTAGATGGAAGCACATGGTGTTGTTGCGCCTACTCTCCCGTGGAACTGTTTATGCTTTTTGTTAATCTAATGCCGCTGGTAAAATTAACCAATGCCACTCTCAGAATTAACTACTGAATCTTAGTTCAAAACTGCAATACTTGTTAGGGATTGGCGGAATTACTATTTTTGTGGCCGCATGTTTCATCCTCCTTTATTTTCCAGTATTGATTCCTTTTTTGCCTCTGTTAAAACAGGGATATCTATTCAACTTGTTGCTATTGAGACATTTTGCTTCGCTACGCGAAACACTTATGTTTTAAGAGTGTTTTATGCAGTTCAACTTGAATGTCACACCAGCGACTTTGCTTAATTTTGGTGTAACTGCACAAAAGGAGATCCTGGATTTTCATATATGTGTTGGGATTTCTTTCAAGTCCTCCACGTGAGTTGTTTCAAATCTTGGTCAAGAAAGGTCAGTACCGACTTTCATCCACATGATGCTGAAGTGTGCTTTGAGATGTTGTCCTACTTGTATTGGTACTGTTTTGGATAAATGTTGAATTAAAGCTATTGAACTGCTGTCTTTTACCATTGAGTGGGCAAATATTGTTCCAACCCAGACATGATGGAAGCACATGGTGTTGTTGCGCCCACTCTCCCCTGTAACTGTTTATGCTTTTTGTTAATCTAATGCCGCCGGTAAAATTAAGCAATGCCACTCTCAGAATTAACTACTGAATCTTAGTTCAAAACTGCAGCACTTGTTAGGGATCGGCGGGAGTACCATTTCTGTTAGGGATCGGCCGGAGTACATGTTGAAGAAATGTATTGTTCAGATAATGTCTCTGTTATTATATATCAGTTATAGTGTTTTACAAATGGTACTATCCTGCTTTGTAGTTCTTTCTACATGTTTAACCAAGGTATTGTTAAGATAATGTCTTGGTTAAAATGAATCAGTCGCATTGTTTTAGGAATGGTAGTTTTCTGCTTTGTCGTTCTTTATACATGTTGAAAGAAGGCATTGTTAAGATAATGTCCTAGTTAATATGAATGAATCACACTGATGGAGAATTGCTACTCTCCTGCTTTGTTTCCCATTAAGATAAGGTAGATCAGTAGATGTTTTTCTTCTCGGAGTACAAGTCATCAAATGTTATTTCTCAGTAATTGTTTCCCTTATACCTATTGTTGCTTACAGGGATATCAAAATTAAAGCTCGGTTTTATTCCGACTTTGATTTTAGTTGAACTGCACAAAAGGAGCCAATGTGTCTAAGGCAAACTGCTGCATTAGTTGGTCCAGTTGGTTTTACCACTTTGCAGAAAGAAGCAGTCACTGTTTGTGCTACATTACAGAAGGAATGATCAAGAAGCTTTACAGAGTATTAGTAGATGCTGGTGACATGACTAGTCTGCAGAGAGCATAGGAAACTCTACAACACGTGGAGTGCACTGGGCAAAAAGTGCCCAAACAAGTACAAGAAGCCATGACAGGACTCCAAGTCTGTCAGTGTCATTCTAAGCAACAGTGATGGGGCATCTGGGTATGGTAATCTGTTTACCGTACTTTCAGTTTGTTAGTCCACCGATTGGTGGGTTGACATTGGGGCCAATATTCATGTGTGTGCTGATGTGTCTTTGTTTTCTTGCAACATTGAATACAAAATCCACAGGGATGCTCAGCTTGATTTTAGTGGAACTGCACAAAATGTTCAGATGGTTCGTGTCCTCCATAATACTTCAGAATGCACAATACATCGAATGGTTCTCTAATCATTCGTCGTCACCTTGAGCCACCGGACTATCAGATGACAAACTGATGACAAACCCTGCCCATTCCACAATCTTAGGCATTACATATTTTGAATGGGAAAAGCTTGTCAAAGTTTAAACATTGATGTTAACAAGAAGACATTAGTTTAATATATTGGAATTGGAAAACCTTGTCAAATTTTGCTCATTGATGTTAGCCAGAAGACATGCATTTGATTTTTTTGAGTGGGACGCCCTTTGCTGTGAGCAACGTCGATCATTTTTTCCTATTCCTGCCTTTAGTTCAGAAATAAATATTTACTCTGCTGAGATGCATAGTCACATGAATATTGACTTATGTAAGGTATTTTAAGAATTTGTTCTGAATGTTGTCTATGTAATACCAGGCCTTGTCAGTTTGATTGCAAAGTTGAGCTTGGAATGTTGTGGCATGCGGCATCACGAGCTGTTCACCATGCCTCCTGAGAATAATGCTTCATATTGTTTTGCATGTTGAGCTAATGCCTGTGATTTGCATATTAAGAAGATCATCCTCTTCTGTTGTTTCTGTGCTTAAGAAGTTCATTGTCTTATGTTTCATTCATAGCCTATACGACAACTCGGGTAGGTTAGAGGTGAAACCATATGATCTTCCAACCAACTCATCATCTTAGGCCGTGCTTGCATCGTCGTTTTCCAACCAAAACCGCTTGTAAAACTGACGCTTGTAAATAAAAGCAGATGGTCTCGGGCGAAGCGTTTGGTTGGTCGATTTTGACTAGTAAAATATACACTGGTCTCTCAAATTACACGTGTAACTCGCCGGTTTTCGTTACAGACCTCGGGCCCTCGGTTTCATTATGCTTGTATTTTACGCGTTGTTTCTGATGACGAGTAAATTACACTTGTATCTTAATACAAGTGTGAAATAAACCAGAGCTCCCAAGCGCGGCCTTACTGTTTCATGTCGTCTCAGTCTCTCGAAGGTGCTCATAGGTGTCCGATGATCCTGGCTTCCTGAATGAGCAGCGGGCGCTGTATCAGACCATCCGTAGGGCCCGTGATGCCCAAACCATCGTCCTTCCAGTTTTTGCGCTCACCGTGGCGCCGCCGTCTCGCGTTGTGAACATGATCAACAGACATGAGGAATGAGGAGATGACTTTATTTTGACTGGATGACAGTAGGGACCCACTAGGGCCTTAGCCATTCGTACGCAAGTGCCTCCTTATTATGTACAACTATATTTTTTTTTTGCTTCCTCCTGGTTTCCTGACATCACGGTCCCACACCATTGTCAACCTATGTAGTCAATAAACGTGAGAATTGCACAAGGAGCGGCCGACAGCTGGGACCAAGCAGCTCGAGCAGTATTGGTGTTTTTGAGGTGTGAGCACTCCAGAGTTTTTCTTGAGCGATGTTTTCGTTGTTGTTCAGAGGAGAGCGGGGTATTAACTAGGCGGGCTGTGGCGCGTCTAGCCCATGCCAGATATCCAGCCCAGATATTAATTTTTTTCAAGCTAAAAATGGCTAGCCCAGCTATACTTTTTTTGAGGAATACTCAGGCAAGGTCAACTTGTTATTCTCCGCCCCACTGGGCTGCAAAACTTTCCTACGAAGGATGCATTAGGCTTAACAGGAAAATGGGCTTTAAGAAATAATAAATGGGATGTAATTATAAAAACTGGGCAGTAATTATAAAAAATGGACCAAACACGTAATTAGTTTATAAAATATTATTTTTGGATTTTTTTCAACTTATAGTCAACACACGGTTCTAGTAGCAGTGGCCGTTGGATGTCCATCCAATGGATGTCGTGCTTCTTCTTCAATCTCGGATATTCTTGCTTCAGTCGCCCAAAAAATGATTCCTCCCCCTGACATCTGGGTGCACCGTTTCGGAGGCTGGCCTGTGGGCCTACTAAGTTGACGCGTACCAAGGGCTTTGTCAACTTAGTCAATATAAACGATTCTAGCTGCAGGGACCGTACGTTGTCCATCCAACGGCCGTAGTGCTTCTTCAACCTCTGGTCTTCTTGCTCCAGCCGCCCAAAGCAGCGCCGGTCGTGCCACGTGCTCCTTCCTCCCGTGGACAGTCATGATGCCGCGGAGGCCTCACCGCCCCCTACTACTCCCACCGCTGGCCAGGCCATCCGCCTCTACTCATCCACACCCCATGTTATTCTGCGGTGACAGCAGCCTCACACCGCAGCCGAACCAGTGAACCCTCGTACTCCTCTCCGCGTGGGCTTCCACTCCCGCGTCTTCCCCGGCTCCGCGTCGTCCCCTTCCTAGGCCTCGCCGTCGTCCACCGGCGTGGTGCTCTCGGCGTGGCGTGGTCAACGTGGTCAAGGAACGACTTTCATCGAGGACTGAACGTGGAGAGGCTGACCGCTGGGTCCACGGCCGCAGCAACGAAGTGTCTCCTTATTACATGCAAAATAATTATTCCTCCACCTGACAGTAGGGACCCACCGGACGGGCCACCGTATTTCGCGAAAAAATGTTTCCCCCCTAACTGCTGGGACCCACCAGCTACATCTTCGCACGCAAGGAAGTGCGTCGATATTACGGGAAGAAACGATTCGCCCCCTGACTGCTGGGATCCACCAGCTACTTCTTTGCACGCAAGGAAGTGCCTGACAGTCGGGAACCACCTGGTCGAAGCGTACGTAGCGTTGTCATTCTGGTCGCGAACGTGTACGTACATACTGGTCGATGTAGAGGCATGCACGTCTCGTAGTAGAGGCGCACACGTGTCATAGTATAGATGCGCACGTAGCATGTACACGTATGTACAGCGGCCAGGGTGCAAGAAAGTAAATACGACCACATACGTACATAGGGGCGGGGTCTCGAACGCCTACTCGCGCATACGTACGGCCAGGGCTCGTGTAAATGGCTAGGTCGGAACGGAGAAACTGCGTCGTCGTCGTGTTCATGGGGAGGCAACGGAATGCGTCGTGTTCATCGGGAGGCAACGGAACGCGTGCTGTTCATCTGAAAATGGCTAGCCCAGTTTTCTTGTGATTTGTCAATTAAGTCGCGTTGTCAGGCGTGTTGGGCTACAAATCTTTCAAGACGAGGAGAGCTTCATTTGGCTGGCCGTGAAAATGGCCTATCAGCAATGAGAAATGGGCTGTACATTTTTAAAACACATCAAACCGGCAATTAGTTTTAAATTTTTTTTTCATTTCGAGATTTTAAATTGCATTGATTTTTATGCATGGACAATTTGTTGGATTTTAAATTGATATACATTTATTTTTTAAATCAGTATGAATGTGACTCGAAATTTCAGGATTAAAAACAGTTCAGACCGCACCGAAATATGCAAAAATTCGTATAATTTTTTAACCGTGGCCATAATATGGGCTGTAATGCTAACAAAAAGAATATGGGCTCCAAAAAAACCTTAAGAATTAGCAAATGGGCTGTAAATTATTAGAAATAATGGCAGATGGGATGTATGCTGTTTTCCACAGATTTGAGGCTTTCCTAAAAAAGATTGACGCACAAGCAGTGACTGTTGGATGTCCATCCAACGGCTGTCCTGCTTCTTCAATCTCGGCTCTTCCTGCTCCAGCCGCTCAAACAAGCGCCGGTGGGACTGCCTGCTCCCTCCTCCCGCGGCCGGCTATGCTGCCGCGCAGGCCTCACCGCCCCACCGTACTCCCATCGCTGGCCGAGCCATCCCTCTACTCACCCACACCTGATGTTATTCTCCGGCGACGGCACACGAACCAGTAAAACCCTCGTACTCCCCTCTGCATGGGAAACAACTGCCGAGTCTTTCCTGGCTCCGTGTCGTTCCCTTCCTAGGCCTCGCCGTCGTCCACCGCCCTAGTGCCCTCAGCGCGGCATGGTCAACGTGGTCAACGACCGACATGCATCTGAAGTGAACCATACGTGGAGAGGCTGACAGCTGGGTCCACGGCCGCACGCAAGGAAATGCCTCCTTATTACGCACAAAATAATGATTCCTCGACCTGACAGCTGGGACTCACCGGAAGGGCCACCGTATTTCGAGAAAAATACGTTCCCCCGCTGACAGGTCGGACCCACCAGCTATATCTTCGCACGCAAGGAAGTGCCTCCTTATATCGCACAAAAAATGAATACTCCCCCTGCTAGCTGGAACCCACCATAGTGGGAGGCTGACTTGTGGGCCTACTAAGTTGACGGGGATCGAGGGCTTTGTCAACTTAGTCAATATGAACGATTCTAGCTGCAGTGACCATACGATGTCCATCCAACGGCCGTAGTGCTTCTTCAACCTCTGGTCTTCTTGCTCCAGCCGCACAAAGCAGCGCCGGTCGTGCCGCATGCTCCTGCCTCCCGTGGCCAGCTGTGCTGCCGCGGAGGCCTCACCGCCCCCTACTATTCCCATGGCTGGCGAGGCCCTGCGGCGACGGCAGCCTCACACCGCAGCCGAACCAGTGGACCCTTGTACTCCTCTCCGCGTGGGCATCCACTGTCGCGTCTTCCCCGGCTCCGCGTCGTCCCCTTCCTAGGCCTCGCCGTCGTCCACTGCCCTGGTGCTCTCGGCGCAGCGTGGTCAACGTGGTCAAGGAACGACTTTCATCGGAAGAGTACTGTACGTGGAGAGGCTGACAGCTGGGTCCACGGCCGCAGCAAGGAAGTGCCTCCTTATTAGGCGGAAAATAATGATTCCTCCACCTGACAGTAGGGACCCACCGGACGGGCCACCATATTTCACGAAAAAAACGTTTCCCCCCTGACTGCTGGGACCCACCAGCTACTTCTTCGCACGCAAGGAAGTGCGTCCATATTATGGGCAAAAAAATGATTCGCACACCTGACTGCTAGGACCCACCAGCTACATCTTCGCACGCAAGGAAGTGCGTGATAGTCAGGACCCAACTGGTCGAAGCGTACGTAGCGTTGTCATTCTGGCCGCGAACTTGTACGTATATACGATCGGTCTGCCTGCAGGCTGCAGCGATGAACCGTGGCCGTGTAAGGAAGCGCACGTGTCGTAGTAGAGGCGCGCACGTAGCATGTACACATAAGTACATCGCCCAGGGTGCAAGAAAGTAAATACGGCCACGTACGTACATACGGGCGGGGTCTCGAACGCCTACTCGCACATACGTACGGCCAGGGCTCGTGTACATGGCTGGGTGGAACGGAGAAACTGCGTCGTCGTTGTGTTCATGGGGAGCCAACCGGCTGGGTCGGAACAGAATGCGTCGTCATGTTCATCGGGAGCCAACCGGCTTGGACGGCACAACCGATGGAAACGAGGCCTAGCGTACCGCAGAACGGAGGAAACGGCCTTGTGTTCGACCGGCCACGGTCGAAACGGGATCCTGTTCATCGGGTGGGGTCTGGCGTACCGCAAAACAGAGGAAACGGACTTCTGTTGGACCTCCTACGGTCGAAACGGGGTCATGTTGACCAGGAGGGGTGTGACGTACCGCAAAACAGAGGAAACGGACATGTGTTGGAGCGCTACGGTCGAAACAGGGGTCCTGTTCATCGGGAGGGGTGTGGCGTACCGCAAAACGGGACTCCACGGGATATTGTGCATCTCCACCGTCGACCTCCTCCAGCCTCCACGGGGTACTGTTCATCCACCGTCGACCTCCTCCAGCCTCCACCTGCGACTGTTCATCCAGCCTCCACCGCGCGCTCCTCCACCAGCTACTGTTCAACCAGCCCTCTCCACGGGGTCCTGTTCAACCACCCATCCACGGGCTACTGTTCATCCAGCCCTCCACCGGCTACTGTTCAACTAGCCCTCCACGGGGTCCTGTTCATCCAGCCCTCCACGGGGTCCTGTTCATCCACCCCCCAACCGGCTCGATCGATCGGGGTCCTGTTCATCCAGCGGCAACACCACGGGGTCCTGTTCATCCAAACCGCCACCGGGAACTGTTCATCCAACCCCCCCCCCCCCCAACAACGCTCACCGTTCATCCATAGGCAACATCGATCGGCTTCAGTTAGCAGCAGGAGCGAAGGAATCACTCAGGTTCAGTTAACAGCAAGGGATCGATCGATCGCTCGGGTTCAGTAACGCGTAGCCTGCAGTGCGATCGCTCGGGTTCAGTTAGAGCCCAACGCCTCGCACACACGCGCGTACGTACGAGAGAAACGCGCATCGCTCGGCCCCCGACCACCCACCGTAACCGGGAACTCCCCGATAATTTCCTCGCCCTCGCTTCCACCACGGTTTTTTCCGTCATGGACGGCCCAAAGAATGTCATCTGCGTCTCCGGCCCGCCCAGGACGAAAAGCCCATTTTCTGTGATGATTTTTTGTCATAGAAGTAGGAGCCCACCACATCTATGATGATACCGGGTTTTGTCACAATTATCGTCATAGAAGTGTCATAAGCATGACAGAGAAAAAAATCGTTCGGCCCAAAATGTCACGGATGTGTCTTTTTTTGTAGTGAAAGTGGATGCATGCTTAGATCTGGATGTGGTGACTTGTGAGGAGAAATTAGTAGGAACCATCTTACAACAATGAACCATACACATGCACACAAGATTAGAACAGCTACAAGAACTCACGAATCGTGCCTTATACTAGAAAATAGTGAGTACGGATTTGGAAGCAACCTGGGCTAAAGAAAACATGGAGAAGAATCTGCACAATCTTCCTTGTTACAAAAGAAGTGAATGTACATTTATCAAAAAATCACATTAACAGCCATAGCCTCGGCAACTCCATGCATATCATATTTTTTTCTCCCATTGTTAACAAAGCTTGTCCTTGCATCACTGTGGCGACTAGACTTTTGTGGCAACGATGATGGTGGGAGCGATATCGGCGACGCGGCAATGGTTGCGGTAGTCGGCTCTTCTTCGGCGTGTCCACGGTTTTGCCTCGGTTTGCTTGTTGCTGTGGAGTCGAAGCTGCGGCGGCGGGGCCCTATGGTGTACGATGACTGGTTATAGGTGGCCCGTTCGGCGATTTTCCGTGGCGCCAGATGTGCCTGGTTTTGTTCTTCTGAGTTCTTCGTCAGAGTCGGAGCTGCGTTGTCTGGCCGCATGTCAACTTGTCGTCGATTAGGGTGGGCTTTGCCCTGTGTGTTTCAGTCTATGGGAGTGGGCTTGACCCTTGTGGTTCTGGTTTTTGCTCGGTTTTCCGTAATTAAATGAGCAATTCTCTTCTGCTTAATTAATAAATGAGGCAATCTTTGCCTCCGTTTCGAAAAAAAATGTTAGGCCATGCTTGGGGTCCAATCTTTGAGCATACTGACTTAGTGCTTGTTTGGTTCAAATGAAAAGAAAAACTAGGAATTATGAATATAAAAAAATTCTACCTTCGCTCAATGTTTTGTTGCCAGCGATCGTGCTTGGCAAGTTGGTTAATGGAATGAGATTTCCAGTTTAAAAATACTAGGAATTAGGAATATAGTATTTTCCTTTGATCTCGCTTTAAAAAAAGCTGGAAAAAATTTGACAATCCACTTGAATATCTTTGTAGAATATCTATGCATGAAGTAGGAGAAAAGATCTCTAGTGGCATAATAATCTTAATTGTGGATTTTCATTTTGTTTGACTTTAGTTTGACTATTTTTGGGATTCTCGTGTTTTGTATTCCTGTGAACTAAACACATAAATTTCAACAACTCATGTTTTTCCTAATCCTCTGTTTGCACTTGCATTTCATCCTATTTCTGTGTTTTTTCTTTTCTTACATTCTCAGTACCCTACGAACTAAACAAGTCCTAGCCTTGAGATGGAAATTTGTGATTTTCTAGACCTCTACACGGTGGCCGTATCATCTTTCAAATCAAACATTTTTTTCACACCCGAAACTCATAGCTTAGTGTTTGAATATGTCTAGTTATTTCAAGTTCTAAATACCCCGCAGCCCTAGTTAGTCTAGAACGATGAACTTTCCACTTGTAAGAGCATACACAATCTTAAAACTTTAGCACAAGTTACGAAGCAACCGGATGATTCTCCCTTTTGGAAGGGGTATGACAACTAAAGTCGCTTTTCTTACATGAGTAAATTTATCACTGATAATGAGCGCACTAGTAAGTTCTAGCAGGACACTTTGCTGGGGAGACCCTCTACCTTTACAGTATCCAATGCTTTATAATATTATACAGCGTAAAGACACATTTGTGAGTACAATACTAGGTTTGGTTTCCTTAAACGTCCAATTGAGGCGGGCACTGGTTGGGGAACGATTGGATAGATGGCTGCATTCAGTGTGTAGGTTGATGGAGGTCAACCAGTCTAATGAGCCAGATGTATTTCAATGAAACTTCCAATTTCAGGCGTCTTCTCAGTTATGTGGACTTGATTAATATTGGTCCAATCCCATGATCTATTTATACTTGGAAAATAAAGATACCTTTAAAATGAGGATTTTTACTCCCTCGGTTTGGAATTACTTGTCACAGAAATGGATGTATATAGACGCCTTTTACTTCTAGATACATCCATTTTTATCCATTTCTGCGACAAATAATTGGGGACGGAGAGAGTATGTTGTTTGTGCACAAGGGAGTGATTTTGACTAAGTATAATTTGACGAAACGTAGGTGGAAGGGAATTAAACTATGTTGTTTTTGTGATAGCAAGGAAACAATTCCATATATTTTAATAGTAAAATAACATCATATTTAGATTCTATACATTTTTCTAATCAAATTCCACATATAACATGTGCAATTTGGAGTTAGGGTCTAAAAGAAATGGATACTTTTGAAAAGCATTTGATATGGACCGTGGGTTGATTAACCCAAATACCAGGGGGTTTCCTGCAAAAGTAAAAATTCTGACTTAAAACTAGATTGCGGGTTGATTACCAAAAATATAAGGGGGTTTTCTACAAAAGAGAAAATATGAATTACAATAGGACCATGTGCTGATTTCAGTAAAGAGGAGGGAGTTTCTGCAAAAAGCATGACGGACGGGCAAAAGCACAACCCCCCCCCCCCTCCCCTTATTAGTAGGTAATAGATTTTGTAAGGTGGTATGTGGATTTGCACGGCTAGATTTTTGGTGTGCTGTTATACACCTCTAAACTTCGATAATCTTTGGCACCCAAGATCACCATTTTCATATTTATGGAAAAAGACCGGTGTCAAATTTTATAATGATAAAATTCATTTGACACCGGTCTTTTTCCATAAAGATGAAAAATTATTTTATCACTATTTTTCGCAAAATAAAATAAAATAAAATTTATCATTATCGCTTGAGCGATCTATGAATATATCTTTTTCTTATATAGTTGAAGTTAGAAAGGTGTTTTCCCCGCAAAAAAAAAGAAGAAGTTAGAAAGGTGTTTGGTATAATAGATAATAACGTAACTCATTGGTACTTCCCCTCCGTGAAGAACCTAGTGGGACTGTAGATTGTAGATGCTCTATAGTTTTAGTTTCAGACTGGACCCAAAGTCGTTTATGGCTTTATGCTAATATTAGTGGAAAGGAAAAAGAAGCAGTGACACTTGCATACGAAGAACTTTTCGGCACCGGGCCAGTTTTATTCTTCAAGAATCTAGCTTAATTCAGGCCCCCGTACGTGTTCTTTAGGAGTTAGCAACTTTTGTCCTTCACCCAATTATGACAAAGGCTCCAAATTAATCCATCATATTTGAAGACGTGGACAGTTCCAAGTCACATGTTGGCATGGTAATTAAATCAACCATTGTACTCACTTTAATCTATTCATCTCCCCTGGCTAGGCTGGCTTGTTTGTCGTGAGCCGGGCATGTATCTTTTGCACTGCTCTAGTGATCCCTATCCACATGTGTAGTGCTTAAACGGACGTACGATGTCTTATCCTTCCCTTTCTCGCTGCTGTTCTCTCTCCATTCAAGCCGGGGCACGCGCAGCACTATGCTGCCCATTGTTCCCCACAAAAGTCAAATAAAGGGCACCCTTTTCCTGTGCATTATTCTGTTCGCCCGCCGGGATTTGTTGTTGTTGTTGAATAAAGGCCAACTTGTCTTCGCACTTTCCAGTGTTGAACCGCCCGAACAGAAGTCTCACTCTGTCACCGAGTTATGTATCACACCTTAGATCGACGTCAGGTTTCATATCCTCGTAGGAGTAAAACATCTCAGAAAGTTCGTGCATGCATGCAAATATTTTAATCTACTGATGCCAAGTGTCAATGATTCTTTTGATGGTTTTCTGCACCACAATGCCGGAGTTTCAATCTCCTTATCAGAAAAAATGACCTATATTACTTTTTGGATGAAACCCAACACAAGATCTGCCATCCATGACTAAAGCTACGTCATAGTAAAACATAGGCGCCAAAGAGAAGAGAACATCCGAAATCCAAAGGGATACACTGAAGGTGCCAGGGTAAAGGAAAAACTAGTTTGCACGGCGTTTTCTTTTTGGAGGTGTTGCTTTTGAAAAAGGTTTTTTGTAGTCCTTATATTGTCAAAAGATGGTTGGTGCCGATGGTCACTGTTGTATGTCATAAATCATTGCTTTTATCGCTTTCGGGATTATTTTTTCCTCCTTCCGCCTAGGCATAGCTTCGATCTTGTATAACCTTGCTAGTTCCCCGCGTGATATTTAGTGTGTCTGAGTTAGTGTTGGTTGTGTGCATCGTAATTATGCAGAGGCCGGATGTGTACTCACTATAATTGTATCTCTCGACGCTACATTTTAAGTAAATAAAAAAACGCCCTTTGTCAAAAGAAACCCAGACGGAAACCCTAATGCTTTTCGAAACTTTGAAACTGCAGATCATCTAATTTGCTCATGTCCATTCTCCATCGAATTTTGGACGTCGATTTTGACGTGGAAGGGATGCAAGAGTTTGCAACTGATGCAGGTGGCCGAATGCGCAAACAGTGAAATCGTTTTGGTCGATAGTCGTCGACTACACACCATGCCAGTTCAGGCATAGACGTACCTACGCCGATGGCGTTTCTATACCGACGGGAACCGCTAGGCCGCCGGCATAGATATGGCCGCCTGGACCGAAGCTTATTGTGGTAGTGTTGGTCTATTTGGCAAGAGCGAAACGCAAGGATAGTAGGGCCACAATCTGCCTAGCTAAGGTGGCGATTGCCAAAATCAAGGATGAATTCCCGCAAAAAAATTCCAACTCCGGCGCCTCACGGGGGCAAAGGGTTTTGAGCACCCCTTTGGAGATTTTTGTGAGATATATAGCCCTGCTGTCTACACCACCCTCCCCCTTTTTTAAACCCTTCTCTTCTTTCCTCCTTGGCCGGCTTGGCCGACTTGTAAATATGTTGTTGCTCCCTGCTTATAATATAATCAAGACAGCGTTGCTGGTTCATTAAAAAAAGCTTTTCGAGGGAGACCGACAACAAGAAGTTCATTCTTCACTCGAAATTTCACACATAGGCTGCACTTATCTTTATGATCTCAGCCACGCCATGGTTTGAGAGAATCTTATGCTGGAACATGTACCCATCACGTTCTTACTAAATTTCTTAAACTATAAAAATCATAGCGGAACCCAACATATTCATACCATGTTTACCCCGCATGGACGTGGTTAAACCTGCCCTATCAGCACAATGTTTGCAATGCCATCGACATAGACCTAGGTGTCGGGGCCAACAATTAAAGTCACGTCGCTAGTAGGCACTAGACCTTGTGAAGTACATAATCTCTGTCACCATATTCCAAGCTAATCTCTCCCGCAAGAATGTCACTTCAAACAACTCTCTTCCGCTGCGCATTGTACGGATTACTAAATAATGTCAAGAATTCCCTTGCAAACTTTACTGGGCCCTACCTTTTACCACATTGTATAGTTGTACTTGCATCATTCCCGTTTGTGTTACATTTATGGGTCAATAACAAAACTCTTAGAAAGGAGCTATATATGTGTGTACGCCCACGTCATACGTGTTAGTGAATGTTGGGACAAAGGGTTGCAGATGATAGCAGAGCATCATACTTTGTTGCAACTATGTGTGTATATGTCATGTAGGGGCACACGACATGAGCCACATACCTATAGGTAAAAGAATTAGACTACGCGTGGTTGTTTTTATCCATCCCATTGTTGGGTATTTTCTAAACAGTTTTGGTCTTAATAAATTTAGTGACTTTGGTAATTTCTCCTTAAGATTAAAACAAGTCAACAAGTAAAATAAGGTATTAATCATATTGTGCCCCTTTTTCCATAAAGATCCATATTGTGCCTACACGAAAGAAAAAAACATATCTGGTGTAACCAACTAGTTCTTTTTTTCGAGGTGAACTAGTCCTTTCTTAACACTTGTTAGATCAGGTCATGGCACAGGCAGGTGCGAATCATCGTCTTGCGATGGTGTGCGAAAGGGGGAGGGGGTGCATCGCACACGTATAAGCATGCTTCATAGGAGAATCAACCGCTCACGATACTCCGAAAGTAAACGTGTGCGATGGGGTGAGACATTGCACATAATTAGGTGAAACTAAACGTGTGAGATAGGCCATACATCACACATGATTAGTCAGGAGAAAACATAGTGGGACCCTATTAAACTATCGGGTGCGGGTTCCAGATCCGATACCCGTTAACGACATGCACACTTGTTGATCCTCCACATGTTGGCTTCTTATTCGCCAACGAAGCCACGCTTCAGCCCAGCAGGAGCTGCTCTCTGTAGGGGCCACCATGCGAGAACGAGCTACGGGGAGAGACATGTGTGGAGCACGACAGCCTAGGGGGTGAATGTGATGTGTGAGTCACCGAGGGATTGGAACTTTTATAGTTGGTCGAAGGATTGGTTTTTTTGGTGGGCCGCATGGGAAGGGGCTCGCTGACGTTGCCTCGGCACCTCTTGGGGCCACATGTGGCCATCGAAGAACTGTATGAAGTGAGCAGGCATGGACAGAAGCCACCAACAGGAACACGGAGACAAAACGTGGGAGCAGACAACGGGACGATGAGTGTACACACGGCTTCAATTGTCGACCCATGTACAATGCACACTACATTGCAAATGTCGACCGTTTCTCAGTTATCGATGCCCGACACCACACAAGACACACTGAGTTGAAATGTGTGTGAAGCGACCCTTCATCACACTCGATTAGATATTCAGAACCGTGTGTTGTGCTTCCCACACAATTCTCCACTATCAATTGTGTGCGATGAAACCAGTCGTCGCACACGCTCGCAACAACTCATCGCACATGGTAAATTTTAATCAATTGTGCTTGATGGGTTAGAGATCACACACGATCCTTTTTCATGCATATGATTTGAATATCATATCGTGTGTGCGATGTTGTCATCTCACACAATCTGATGATAGGGTGTTCGGTAGAGAAAGGGCTTAATAGCACGGATCTGCACTAGTGTAAAAAAACCTCATGAATTATAACTTTTATCCGGCTCACAGGTCGGTACATTTTCATCAACTTCACATCGTAGAGTTAACTCATCGAGCCCCGCAGCTCCATTTATATCCACAAAACCCCGTTGCATTCTTTTGTTTAAAACCCTGTTCCAATCTGGTTGGATGAGGAAGCTCGATCTACTTAGACTTTCAATGCATGGGTGCTTAGATGAGGTGATTAGTGCATTAAAAATTTTAGCAACTAGTTTCCCCAATGCATAGGTGCTTAGCTTTTGTAGCTAAGCTTCACATTTAATTGTTTAATAATTAAACTCCATCGTGTGGTTGGTAGTCATTTTGCATAGGTCCACGCGCTTAACACCATTTCTTACCGTGTCACCATTTAGAGTTGGATAACTGACTAAAATTTTGAGCCGAGAGTCTACACGCACCAAGGAGAGGAGGAGCTAACGATCGACATGGAGGCACTGTCCAGCCAATCAACGCAGGCTATGGACTACCTTTCCGGTCCTCACCAACACGAGCAGGGCAGTACAAATGTGCCATCATCCATCGATTTAAATAAAGCACCTTATTGTATAGGTGAAGAGACACTTGACGTATGGGCGTGTGGCATGTGTGCATCGAACATCTTTAGAAGATTTTTTCACGGCACTCCTGTCAAAGAGGAGCACCTCGCGGAAGGGGTGGATGGACACGCTTTGTTGGAGGTTCTCTAGAACCCCACCACTGACCTTTTTGTCTCACGGCAACCGCCTCACCTTCAGACACACACGGCCTTCCCAGACTGCGTGGACCCGGTCCATGCACCCACACACGTATCAATCATTTCCTCCACTCGATGAACCCATTTGGAAGATATCGTACCCGCAATATTTGGAGCGTTGCACACACAAGTACAGTGTGTCGTTGGCCAGCCACCACTATATCTATCGCGTCACGCTATCCTTCACTATGCGTCGACGTTGATGGAATAGTACGTGCCACTTTGCATCGTTCCCCGCCAGCCTAAGGCTACTCCGGTGATCCCCGACATCACGGGGACCCTGGTGACACTATATACAACTGCAAGGGCCTACGACAAGGTGACCCGTATCATCGATGCTCTTCATCCTTACCATGAAGCCACTCCAAAGGTTGTTCGAATGCGCCGCCGACCGAGGGTTCTTGCGGGCCTTGGCGACAACATGAATGAAGAAAAGGCTCTCGATTTTCGCGGATGACGTAGTCTTGTTTGTGAAGCCAGAGCCGATGGATCTTGCTATCTGCAAATGCATCTTCGACTTATTTGGTGAGGCGTCGGGCCTGCACATAAACATGAGCAAATCGGTTGCGCTGCCGATACGGTGTTCGGACCAAAGCATAGCTATGGCCAATGAGGAGCTTGGGTGCTCGGTGGGATCGTTCCCGGTTCGTTACCTCGGGCTGCCCTTATCCATAAGGAAGCAATCGGCGACGCAACTTCACTATCTTGTGGACCATATGGCGAATCGCTTGCCGGAGTGGAAGGCTTCTCTTATGGCTAAAAGCGGAAGGCTTATGTTGGTACAATCTGTCATGTGCGCTATGCCCATACATGCGATGATGGCATTGGATCTTCCTATCAAAATGGTGGCGGCAATCAATAAGGTGCACAGAGGATTTTTGTGGTGCCGGAAAGCGGAGGCTAACGGCGGAAACTGTGCGGTGGCATGGGATGCTGTTTGTGCCCCGAAATGGGCAGGAGGTCTAGGACTGCCTAACATGAGATGGATGAATGTGGCAATGCCGGCCAAATGGCCGTGGCTACAAAGGACAGACAACAGCAGACCATGGAGTGAGTTCTCAATCAAAGTGCTAGATGAATCGATGAAAATCTTCCAAGCGGCAACCAGGTGCAATGCACACAATGGACTGAAAACGCTGTTCTAGGAAGATCGGTGGCTGGACGGGAGGAGAATACAGGAGATTGCCCCGTCCATTTATGACATGATATCGCGTCGTGTTTGATAGACAAGTTGGCTTGGCAAGGTGGAAGGCAACGGGTTGTGGGCCATCTGCATCAGCCCCAATTTGAGTGTGGACGCACTACAGGAGTTCTTGCGGCTTTGGCAGAGGGTCCAGACCTGGGAGCCGGTAGAGAATGTCCCGGACAAATTATCATGGTCACGGGAGACGAATGGCGAGTTCACAGTGAAATCAACGTACACAGCCATGTTTTGGGGTAGGGAGGTTATACCCACAGCGGAGCTAACTTGGAAATCGCGAGCTCCATCACAATGCAAATTCTTTACGTGGCTTGCACTACGTAGCAGATGTTGGAAGTCCGACCGGCTCGCTAGGAGAGGGTTGCCGCATCAAGACAAGTGTCCTCTTTGTGATCAAGAGGAAGAAACAATAGACCATGTGTTACTAACATGCGTCTTTGCCAGGACGATTTGGGCGGAGGTCTCTCAGGCATTGGGGAAGCCCGAGTGGACGCCAACTCCGCAGGATGCCCTACAACCATGGTTCTGCAGTAAACAAGGACTAAGTACCATGACCAGAAAAGATCTCCACACTTTCCTGCTATTGACGATGTGGTAGTTGTGGAAACGTAGGAATGCAGTTGTGTTTGACAGTGCATTGCCATCGACTGGTCGTCTCATGCAGAGAATCGAATCGGAAGGGAGGATTTGGTTGCTGTCTAGACTTATGAAAGGAAACATTGACTTTGTGTTTGCAGGTTTAGTACGGTGGGCCAGTGGGGAGGAGTAGTCTAATTTGTAGTAGGTGGAGTGGAGTTGTACATACAGGTGTAGGAAATCACCGTACTTGTAAATGACCAGTGGAGGCTTTCTATGCCTTTCCCTCTTTAATATATGATATGCACACTCGTGTATATTCGAGAAAAAAAGAGATCCATGTCGCGTTTATTTTTTTACCATGGCTGGGGTACGCGACCGCTGTCGGACTGAACGTAGCTCTGCCCATGATTAAAGCCCTCCAAATTGTAAGCTATATTGTCTATGTATGTTTTAAGCTACTCCCTCCGATCAAAAATAATTAATTGTCGTGGGAGTACAGAGTTACACATAAGTTGATGACATGGGAGCTACTAAAAAATCATAGACTACATATGCAATTATACAATATTATTACATGTGGATAAATCCATATAATCACCATATGGATTTCTCCGCATCAGCATCTATTTCGGGGCCATACAATTTATATATGTATCTATCTGTGACAACTAAGCAACCGCGCATATGTCAATGGTGTGTGAGCCATAGAAAAAGATCACAAAAAATATATTATAGGAGCGAATAGCACTGACCCCTCATCATTGACTGTTCCATGGCCACACTACACTGATCAGCGTTAGCATTGACCAACCACTCCGGAGGCGGCAGTGATATGGTTCTTATGGCTTGGCTTGATGTTTATAGCAGACCGGTATAAATTTGACTAGTTGGTGATAATGTGTTCCAGTGATCAAAATAGACCGAATGTTATCACAGACTGGCTAGTAAAGTAGATATGTCTGTGTTGCTCATACAAATATGACCCTTCGATTCCTTGTTGGTCAGTGTTCTTGTGTGTGTGTCCTATTATAATCCTTAACCTGCTATTCACTACATGTCTGTAATCCAAACCCTTATTATTGTATGCCCTCGACACCATTCCCTCTTGGCCTTCACCGTTCCCGATTGTCATTCGCCGTGGATCTCTTTACCTCCCGAACATGTATCTACCCATAGCGAACTATTGGGGATAAAATTTTCCAGAGGAATGTTGATAATATTCCCTAGAGGCAATTACATTTGTATTATTTGTTTTCATGTTTATAATTAAGAGTTTGCATTCTATGCTATAATTGCTATGGTTCTTCGACATGTGATTCATAAGAAAACCCATAAGCACGTGTAGAGTTATAAACGGTAAAACCTGATTCCTAGTCTCGCCTCTAGGACTACCTCAAGTGTTGCATGATGATTATGTTTTCCTGATCATGGGAATTTGGTTTAAGTGTAACGAGGATGTCAAACAACCATGAGACTATGATGTCAGAAGAACCATCATACAACTTGTTTGTTATCCTTTGAGATGTTATCGTCGCAAGTATATAGTTATCACACAGAAAGTTAATGTATGATTTAGTTCCTTAGACTATAAGCGTATCATAGTCACCTCATACTAGACGATACACCTTGGGGTTGCTCCAATGTCATCTGTGACAGTGTGAGCATAACGACAACTTACAGGTTTATCGAAAAGTGTGACAAGGGGCTAGATAGCTCAAGAGTGGGATTTGCGCCTCCAACGATGGAGTGATATTCTTAGGGCCATCTCGGTGTGAAGGCATCCATGAAACTTTGGGCAGACACATGTGACTAGGTCACATGGATGCCGGAACATGTCAATGGGAAAGAAGAAGAAAACTGGTAATGAGGAGACCGGTATAATGAGCATGAGAATGACTCAACATGATACTGATATATGTCACCTCGGGTTTTGTAACATATCGTGAAGCAAAGTAAATGGCATATGATAATCAAAGGTTCACTCGTATATCATTCGTGTAATCATAGGGGTCAATATGAATGTCCACAGTTTCTCTATTGATCGTTGAAAAAAGGAGTTTTGTTCATGTCTATGTTTTACCAAACCTACAGGTCACAACTTAAGGGAATTTAGATCTACTGAGTACTAGTGGAGTGAGGAATATGAGAAAATATTCTTAATAGTTTCGGGAATAAAATAAATAGCTTCGAGAGAAACCGGGTAATAACGAGAATTACCAAGAATTAATATATAGGTGGAAATTGTTTCCAGAGACTTAAATATAAATTTTAAAGGACTGCAATATTATTGTGGAGTCTGGAGAATTATTAAAAGCCAACGGGCTGAAGAAAATAAATAAAGGATTATTAGGGGAGAGATAATGGGCCCTATGGCCCATTAGTGGGCCCTAGGGGAGGCCGAATTGGGAGGTGGAATTGGACTCCACCCCGCTTGGCCGCCGCAAGGGGAGGGAAACCCTTCCCGAAGTCAGACACCCCTCCCCTCTCCCCTACGCATATATATACTAGAGGTTTTATCTCTTTTGAGACACAAGTTTTTTCTCTAGTTGATCGTGTTCTAGCTTAGACTTGATCTATATAGAGCTAGTTCTAGTTCTCTCTAATCCTCATATTGGAGAAGCCCTATGAGGTTCTCTTATCCTTCCTCTAATTCTTCGGCGATGATTAGCACTGAACGGCGACGCGCTGCCGGATCGGAAAGCTCATATGCGTGCAAGTCATAGAGAGGTCGTGCTTTCGGTCTTTTGTTCGAGGGATCGTTGTGGACGGTTCGAGGGACTTCAAGTTCGATCTACACCAACTCTTCTTCCACTTCAACTCGAAGTTGGTAATTATCAGATCTAAAATGAATTATCTCATCATAAAATGCGTATAATTAATCTCTACTAAAGAATACAAATGCTGCAAGAAAGTTAGCACCAATGCCTGACTCTAAGGGGTAGGATTGTTGGTAGTTAGAAGGTGGGAGCAGAAATCAAGAGAGGCGGGTAAATGGGACCATCCCAGTGATTAGAATGTAAAAATAAGGGTTTGAAAGCTCAGAGCATAAGAAGCGTGAGGGCTTACCTCGTTGGGTAGATGAAGTAAGGATTTCTAGATTGCCGGCAGCATGAGGTCTGCTGCTAAATCAACAGAGGCAACTGCACGGCGCCATCCCAATAAAATGACACTAAATGGAGGCGATGAACCTAGATGCTCTGGGTGTCGGTGTCAAAACCGGTAGACCTCGGGGTAGGGGGTCCCGAGCTGTGCATCTCGGATCGAGGGTAACAGGAACGAAGGAGACGATGTTTACCCAGGTTAGGGCCCTCTTGATGGAGGTAAAACCCTACGTCATGCTCTTGTTTATATTGATGGAGATGTATCAAGTACAGAGTTGATCTACCTTAAGATCGTAATGGGTGGTCGAACACTAGGGCTAGGTGAATGATTTTGTGTTGATGTCCCCTCTACGGGCTAAACCCTATGGCTTATATACATGCCAGGGAAGTTATCTAGGGTTACAAGGTCGGTAACTAGGAGCTAGGCGGCGGCGGAGATCTTGGAGTATATGTCAAGTCTTCGTGGGAGGCAGTCTTGATCACGCCTCCAGCGTATGACCTCCGGAGTCCATGTTGATCATGAATGAAGGCTCGTAGGCCCAGCCCAAGGAGGATGGGCCAACTTGGTTAGTACCCCCTTATCCAGGACACTGTTAGTAGCCCTCGAACTGGTCTTCTATGCCAAGGACGATAACCTCAGATCCAGAGTCCTTGGCTTGACAGACGAGTTCCTCCTTGTAACTTTTGGACCACCCCTTCAAAGGAGCGATGCGAGCCGAATCTCAACCGAACCTGTTCCCATTGCCCGGAGAGATTGGATAACTTAGCCTTGAAGGCCAAGCACCTCGATGTGAATGGTTCCACTCAGTCTAACAACTTATCGAAACAACTCACCGCACAACAAGTCGAGCAGTTACTGTTCCCTTCAAATCGTGGCCTGAGGCAAACCTTTTACTGGCAAGTCCCTTCGAAGTAGAGATTGTGCCCGTTTTCTCAGGGATATCATCAAGATTTTATTTCCCCCATATGCTCAACGACATCTTTGATGTAAGTGGCGAGTTTATCGGTGCAGTGAAGGGGACTCTTGGCCTTTCACAGGCCTATAAGAGCAAAAGGGAGGACAACACAACTAACCACGCTCCCATTCTCCCATATACGGCTTCGTCTAGCTCTAGCGCCCAGATCCGATCCCGCATCCCTTTTCTCCAACGAGTCCATCCTCCTTTGATACGTCCATTTTGCATCATGCTTTTATATTGATATTTATTGCATTATGGGCTGTTATTACACATTATGTCACAATACTTATGCCTATTCTCTCTTATTTTACAAGGTTTACATAAGGAGGGAGAATGCCGGCAGCTGGAATTCTGGGCTGGAAAAGGAGCAAATATTAGAGACCTATTCTGCACAACTCCAAAAGTCCTAAAACTCCACGAAAGTTATTTTTGGAAATAATAAAAAATACTGGAAGAAGAATCCACGTCAGGGGGGCCTCCACCTGTCCACGAGGGTGGGGGGCGTGCCCTACCCCCTGGGCGCGCCCCTGCCTCGCGGGCCCCCTGTTGGCCCTCCGGTGCCCATCTTCTGCTATATGAAGTCTTTCGTCCGAAGAAAAATCATAAGCAAGCTTTCGGGACGAGACTCCGCCGCCACGAGGCGGAACCTTGGAGGAACCAATCTAGGGCTCCGGCAGAGCTGTTCTGCCGGGGACACTTCCCTCTGGGAGGGGAAAATCATCGCCATCGTCATCACCAACGCTCCTCTCATCGGGAGAGGGTAATCTCTATCAACATCTTCACCAGCACCATCTCCTCTCAAACCCTAGTTCATCTCTTGTATCCAATTCTTGTCTCTAAGTCCGGGATTGGTACCAGTAGGTTGCTAGTAGTGTTGATTACTCCTTGTAGTTGATGCTAGTTGGTTTATTTGGTGGAAGATCATATGTTCAGATCCTATATGCATATTAATACTCCTCTGATTATGAACATGAATATGCTTTGTGAGTAGTTACGTTTGTTCCTGAGGACATGGGAGAAGTCTTGCTATTAGTAGTCATGTGAATTTGGTATTCGTTCGATATTTTGATGAGATGTATGTTGTCTATCCTCTAGTGGTGTTATGTGAACGTCGACTACATAACACTTCACCATTATTTGGGCCTAGAGGAAGGCATTGGGAAGTAATAAGTAGATGATGGGTTGCTAGAGTGACAGAAGCTTAAACCCTGGTTTATGCGTTGCTTCGTAAGGGGCTGATTTGGATCCATATGTTTCATGCTATGGTTAGGTTTACCTTAATACTTTTGTTGTAGTTGCGGATGCTTGCAATAGAGGTTAATCATAAGTGGGATGCTTGTTCAAGTAAGGACAGCACCCAAGCACCGGTCCACCCACATATCAAATTATCAAAGTACCGAACGTGAATCATATGAACGTGATGAAAACTAGCTTGACGATAATTCCCATGTGTCCTCGGGAGCGCTCTTCTCTATATAAGAGTTTGTCCAGGCTTGTCCTTTGCTACAAAAATGATTGGGCCACCTTGCTGCACTTTATTTAGTTTTGTTACTTGTTGCTCGTTACAAATTATCCTATCACAAAACTATCAGTTATCTATAATTTCAGTGCTTGCAGAGAATACCTTGCTGAAAACCGCTTATCATTTCCTTCTGCTCCTCGTTGGGTTCGACACTCTTACTTATCAAAAGGACTACGATAGATCCCCTATACTTGTGGGTCATCATCCTTCACCAGCCATGGCCGAGACCCTTCAAGGGCACTGGAGCGGTTCCATCGTGACAGATGGCACCATCCAGGAGCTCCGCAGTGATGTCTACTACGCAACTTTATTCTTATAGACTCATGTTGGGCCTGCAAGCGCAAAGTTTTGTAGGAGAGTAGCAATTTTTCCTCAAGTGGATGACCTAAGGTTTATCAATCCGTGGGAGGCGTAGGATGAAGATGGTCTCTCTCAAAAAACCCTGCAACCAAATAACAAAGAGTCTCTTGTGTCCCCAACACACCAAATACAATGGTAAATTGTATAGGTGCACTAGTTCGGCGAAGGGATGGTGATACAAGTGTAGTAATGATAGTAGATATTGATTTTTGTAATAGGAACAATAAAAACAGCAAGTAGCAAGTAACAAAAGTGAGCACAAACGGTGTTGCAATGCTTGAAAATGAGGCCTAGGGTCCATACTTTCGCTAGTACAATCTCTCAACAATGCTAATATAATTGTATCATATAACCACCCCTCAGCGTGCGATGAAGAATCACTCCAAAGTTCTTATCTAGCGGAGAACATAAGATGAAATTATTTGTACGGTACGAAACCACCTCAAAGTTATCCTTTCCGATTGATCTATCCAAGAGTTCGTACTAAAATAACACCAAGTTATCCTTTATGATCGATCTATCTAAGAGTTCGTACTAAAATAACACCATAAGATACACATCAAGCAATTCTAATGTCACCTAGATACTCCAGTGTCACCACGATTATCCATGAGTTGATTATATGATATGCATCAAACAATTTCAGATTCATAATACTCAATCCAACACGAACCTCAAAGAGTGCCCCAAGATTTCTACCAGAGAAACAAGGACGAAAACATGCATCAACCCCTATGCATAGATTACCCCAATGTCACCTCGGGAATCCGCGAGTTGAGTGCCAAAACATATATCAAATGAATCAATATGATACCCCATTGTCACCACGGGTATTCATAGCAAGACATACATCAAGTGCTCTCAAATCCATAAAAGTATTTAATCACAACAAGATAGAGAGGGAGAAACACCATATTATCCAACTATGTTAACAAAACTCGCGATACATCAAGATCGTGCCAAATCAAGAACACGAGAGAGAGAGAGAGATTAAACACATAGCTACTGGTACAAATCCTCAGCCCCGAGGGTGGACTACTCCCTCCTCATCATGGTGGCCGTCGGGATAATGAAGATGGCCACCGATGATGATTTCCCCCTCCGACAGAGTGCCGGAACAGGGTCCTGATATGTCTTCGACGTATCTATAATTTATGAAGTATTCATGCCATGTTTACAACAATTCCATATGATTTCGGTATGATTTGATTAGAACTAACCCGGACTGACACTGATTTTAGTAGAACTACAATGGTGTTGTTTTTGTGCAGAAATAGAAGTTCTCGGAATGGGCTTAAATTTTACGGAGAATATTTTTGGAAAATATAAAAAATACTGGAGTGAAAATATACCAGAGAAGAGTCCCGAGCTAACCACAAGGGTGGGGGGCGCCCCACCCCCCTAGGGCGCGGCACCCGTCCTCGTGGTCGCCTCGTGGGTCCCCTGACGTGAAACCGGCGCCAACTCCTCCTATAAATCCTAAAAACCCCAGAATAGAAGGGGGATCGGAAGTTCCGCCGCCGCAAGCCTCTGAAGCCACGAAAAACCAATCTAGGCCCTCTGTGGCACCTTGCCGGAGAGGGCCAACATCACCGGAGGCCATGGAGGAGGAAGCCGGAGGGGTCACCATCATCATGGAGGCCAAGGACCAGAGGGAGAACCTTTCCCCATCTAAGGGGGAGGCCATGGAGGAGGAAGCACAAAGGGGAAAACCGCTCCCCCTCTCTTTTGGTGGGGCCGGAGTGCCATCGGGGGAACCATCGCCGCTGTGATCGTCTTCATCAACATCACCATCATCATCACCATCCTCATCTCTTTTACGTGGTCCACTCTCCCGCACCCCGCTGTAATGACCTACTTGAACATGGTGTTTTATGCCACATATTCTGATCCGATGATGTGTTGCCATCCTATGATGTTTTGAGTTGATTACTTTTGTCCTTTGGGTTGATTGATGATCTAGATTGGTTTGAGTTGTATGTTTTATTTTGGTGTTGTCCTGTAGCGACCCGGCCTCAGACGGTCAAGTCTCTGTGCTTAAGTGTCATCCCTGGATCGGTATTGCTGACACACACAGTACTCGAGGATTTATAAAAGAGTTCAATCACACACTTACTACATTGAATGTCTCAAAAGAGAACTTATTACAATAATATGGCCGAAGGCCATCTAAATAAGATAACAGCGGAAGCTTTGAAGGTAGAAGAGTCCATCCAACTCCACGGCAAAACTGAGTGCATGACAACGACCTACCGCACCTTACTCTTCGTCTGAAAATTCTGCAACATAATACGTTGCGGCCTGTGTAGGTCAGCACATGGAATATGCTGGCAAGATAACACTATAGAGCAATGAACAGATAATAGCTATCACTACATGCATATATGGTTGGTGGAGGCTCTATGGTTATCACTTGCATAAAGCTAGTTTTTCCCTACAACAAAGGAATATATTTTATTTAACTACAAAGTTTGTTGATAATATTGAGAATGGTAACCCCATCTCAATCCCAAAATAATAATTAACAACCCAACAAATTAATTAAGTAAAGTGATGAGATCAAATCAATAATTCAAGTACCAGATACTCAAGATGTCCATAACCGGGGACACGGCTAATCATGATTAGTTTGTACACTCTGTAGAGGTTTGCGCACTTTTCCCCACAAGACTCGATCTCCTCCATTAAATTTCTCACACTGCATGATGTTTGAGAAATGGATGACCGAGACACAGTCTTTCCAAAGAGGTCCCCTTAACCGATAGATTGGCCGGTACGCTTACAATCCCCTACATCTGCTAGCCCATCATGGAAAGGATTCCCACAACTTACTCAACTATGCCAGAGCCCATAATGGCTTGTGGCTGCACACGGAAGTTTCTAGCATGAATAATCTTATGATCCCTTTGAGCCTGGGTAGCGAACCATAGGATGATCACACGGATGCCCCGGGATCTCCTTGGACAACACTGGATTCCCGAGGTGCCCACAAACAATCCATCCAGATGTGTATTAAAGTAGCCACCTTAAGTTATGCCTTAATTCATAATAACACTCACATCTGTCATGAATCACTCAAACCAAACCACGTCTATGATCATAGCATAGCAGTATAAGCATTGTAAGTGCATCTAGTGCCACCCCTTGTTGGTTTTGGAGTATTGACGACAAACCTGGTTGAGGGACTAATGTGTTTGTGAGAATTGCAGGATAACACAGGTAGTAGTCCCTTATTGATTCGGTTTACCTACTGGAGATGACCCCTAAAAATGTATGAAGACATTGAAGACAATGGTGGTATGTGAAGATATTCACATTGAAGACTATGACAAGGGAATACATCACGTGAAGACTATGGAGCACGAAGACTTGGTTGTTTCATTGTTTCCTTTTCTTCTTTGTTGAGTCATAGGAACCACCGTACTGTTAAGTCGGGTCCCAGTGAACAAAGTCAGGGTGACTGAAGTGATGCTCAACCGAAATCCTATGTCTTCGAGCGAAGACTATGAGAGCAAATCTTATCGAGAGTTGGATGAGTCAGCTTTACTTGTAGCCCAAGTCAAGCTGCCGCGTGTGTTTGAAATCTGACCATTGGAACACGTGTCAATTCCTTAGTGACCTAGGGTCATTTCGGACAAATCAGGTCGGGTTGCCTGGTGGCTATAAATAGCCCACCCCCTACACCATAAATTGGCGGCTGCTCAGAGTTAGTGCACGGCTTTTGTCGTTTGAGAGCATCCCACCTCCGAAGCTTTTGAGAGAGAGAAATCCTTGCGAGGACAAAGCCCAAACACCCAGAGCCAAAGAGTGTTAGGCATCACTGAAGTCTTTCTGTCCGCGTGACCTGAAGACTTGTTACACTTGAGGACTGTGAATCCTCTAGCCGGTTAGGCATCGCGTTCAGAGCATCCAAGAGTCATTGTGGATCGCCGGTGAACGAAGTCTGTGAAGGTTTGGAAGTCTACCTTGAAGACTTACCAGAGTGATTGGGCGAGGACTGGGTGTCCGTAGCTCAAGGGGAATAAGGTGAAGACACGGTCTTCTGAGTTAAATCTCAGCCTCCCTAACCAGACGTACAGTTGTCACAGCAACTGGAACTGGTCCAACAAAGCCCTGTCTTCGCCAAGCGACTGGTTCTATCGTCTCCCTCTCTTTATTTACAGTTTGTCTTCGTGAAGTCATTGCCTGCCTGTGTTACCTGTTTGACTTCACTGTGTGACTTCTATTGTTGTTTGGCTTCATACTATCTTCCATCCTGATCCCTACTACCTAGCTGCTATTAGTCTTCGTGCTTTCACTTCATTGAATACTTGATTATGGCTTGTCTAGTGTAGTCTACCTTCCGCTGTATGTTATTAGGTTCATTTCTATCGTTTTTCTTCGAAACTTCCATGTGTTGAAGACTTCCATAAAAATCATCTATTCACCCCCCTCTAGTCGATAACTAGCACTTTCAAGCATAACGTAGTAACTCCCAGGGTTTGATATAAGACAGTAGGTTCTACCTCATCAACTACTTCCCAATACCCACATGTTATCAAATCCTACTCATGCAATGTTTGAGGATTGAAACTAATCATAAAAACTGGGTATTAAAGGGATATGATCAAAGTGTTACTTTTCTTGCCGACGGTCGGAAAACCCTAGAGATTTGTAGTAGCAAGCCTCGCACTCCGGAAATTCTATCATGAACAAACAATAGCATACATAAGCACTCAAGCATAATATGCTAAGGTAAAACTCAAATGAAAAGATCTGAACAGAAAGCTCAATAGAAGAGCTTGGGTTTGCAAAAAGAATCAATCGAATCGGAGCTACGAAACTCAAACTATGATCAAAAGAAGTTCGAGAACAAATCTGCTTGAAACCAAATTTTAAATTGTCAAAACCATGTTCAAGTTGATTATCTGAACAGACGGGAACAAGACAAAGATTTTGGCGTTGGTTTCACTGGATTTGGATAAACGAGCAAAAAGTAATGAGGGTTTGAAGTTCAGGGACTAATCTATGATGAAAGTATTTATGGATAGGTCCCTGGACGAAAATAAAACTAAAAGAAAAATCTACGGAATGAACGTTCGTCAACAAAACTAGACGAACGAATCCGTTCATTAACAAAAACTAACGGGTGAACGTTCGTTAACTAACGAACTAAAACAGAAACCAATCTAAATAAAAATAAACCGGGAAAACCGAACGGTTTATACCGTTTAACCAGAGAAAACCGGCGGTGGAAATCCGGCGAGCGGCGGCGAGATACGGCGGCTCCGGTGGCGGGGCGACGGCGGCGAGGCGAGGGCGAGGCGGTGGTGCGGCGCAGGGAGGCGGCGGCGCGCGCGGGCGACGGCAGCGGCGGCAAACGGCGGCGTGGCGCGGCTCGGCTCGGCGGGGCTCGGTGATAACCCACAAGTATAGGGGATCGCAGTAGTTTTCGAGGGCAGAGTATTCAACCCAAATTTATTGATTCGACACAAGGGGAGCCAAAGAATATTCTCAAGTATTAGCAGTTGAGTTGTCAATTCAACCACACCTGGAAAACTTAATATTTGCAGCAAAGTATTTAGTAGCATAGTAGTATGGAAGTAAAGGTAATAGTGGCAAACGTAACAGTAGCAGTTTTGTAGTAATTGTAACAGTGACACCAAAGCATTAACACTTAGTGAACACATGAACTCCTCAAACTACGGTCATCATGGGGAGTGGTCCCGATTATTGTCACTCGGGGTTACCGGATCATAACACATAGTAGGTGACTATTGACTTGCAAGATAGGATCAAGAACTCACATATGTTCATGAAAACATAATAGGTTCAGATCTGAAATCATGGCGCTCGGGCCCTAGTGACAAGCATTAAGCGTAGCAGAGTCATAACAACATCAATCTCAGAACATAATGGATACTAGGGATCAAACCCTAACAAAACTAACTCGATTACATGATAAATCTCATCCAACCCATCACCGTCCAGCAAACCTATGATGGAATTACTCACGCACGGCGGTGAGCATCATGAAATTGGTGATGGAGGAAGGTTGATGATGACGACGGCGACGGATTCCCCTCTCTGGAGCCCCAAACGGACTCCAGATCATCCCTCCCAAGAGAGATTAGGGCTTGGCGGTGGCTCCGTATCGTAAAGCATGATGAATCCTTCTCTCTGATTTTTTCTCCTCGAACGTGAATATATAGAGTTGGAGTTAAGGTCGGTGGAGCACCAAGGGGCCCACGAGGCAGGTGGGCGCGACCCCCACCCTCGTGGACAGGGTTTGGGCCCCCTGCTCTTGATTCATTCGCCAGTATTTTTTATAAATTCCAAAAATATTCTCCATGAAGTTTCAGGTCATTCCGAGAACTTTCATTTCTGCACAAAAATAACACCATGGCAATTCTGCTGAAAACAACGTCAGTCCAAAACAAGGGCAAAATTGTTTGGAAAAGTAGATACGATGGAGACGTATCACTCGGCGGTGACGGTGGCTTGGTGAGGAGGAGAGGAAGGCGGGGCTGCGGCTTATAAAGCCCAGGGGGCGGTGGCTTGGGCGAGGGTGCGCCGGAACGGGAGTCCAAGCCGGACTCCCTAGGCGGCGCCGGGTACTCCTCCCGTGCGAGGAGGAAGGCGGCGCGTGAGCTGGGCCGGCCCAGGAACTTTTTTTTAAAATAAAAATAAATTTCACCGCGAACAAAAATCCTAGTAAAATATAAAAAAAATTCTAAAAATTCCAGAAACAAATTTCATCATCCAAACCTAATATTTAGGACAAGATGAACATTTTTCTGGACTAAAATGCAATTTTAAAAAATGCATGTTTTTCTCTAATTCAAATAAAATAGCAAATAAATTAATAATTTGATTTTAAAATTCCTTCTCCAATATTTCTCTTCTGTTGAAGAAGTCATATTATCTTCTCTCATTTATTTTTATTATTGGAAATAATTGGAGAGAAAAATATTAAAATCAAATTGATCCTCTTTTCAAATTTGAATTAAATTCAAATATGAACTTTTTTGAAACCTCCAACTCTCTCCTTGGGTCCTTGAGTTGCTTAAGATTTCTAGGATCACAACCAAAATGCAAATAAAATATGATATGCATATGATGATCTATGTATAACATCCAAATTGAAAATTTGGATGTTACAAACCTACCCCCCTTAAGATGAATCTTGCCCTCGAGATTCGGGTTGGCTAGAAAATAGGTGCGGGTGGTCTTTCCGTAGGTCTTCCTCTCGTTCCCAGGTGGCTTCTTCCTCGGTATGGTGGCTCCAGTGAACTTTGCAAAACTTGATAACCTTGCTGGGTGTAACTCGGCTGGCAAACTCGAGAATTTTGACGGGTTTCTCCTCGTAGGTTAGGTCACTCTCCAACTGAATTGCTTCCAGTGGCACTATATCTCTCAGAGGAATATCGTCCATCTCTACATGGCACTTCTTCAACTGGGAAACGTGAAACACATCATGAACTCCTGACAAGCCTTCGGTAAGTCCAACTTGTAGGCCACTTCTCCCATACGTTCCAAAACTCGATATGGTCCTACAAATCTTGGGGCTACCTTTCCTTTGACTCCAAATCGTTTAACTCCTCGCAGTTGTGACACACGAAGATATGCTCTGTCTCCGATTTCGTAGGCTACCTCCTTGCGTTTGGTGTCCGCATAACTCTTCTTCCTGGACCGAGCTACCTTCAGTCTATCACGAATCTACTTAACCTTCTCTTCAGACTCTTTGATTAAATCCGGTCCGAACAACTGACGATCTCCAACTTCATCCCACATCAATGGTGTCCTGCACCTCCTTCCATACAAAGCTTCAAAACGGGCCATCTTCAAACTAGCTTGATAGCTGTTGTTGTATGACAACTCTGCGTAAGGCAAATTATCATCCCAACTAGATCCATAATCTAGCGCACAAGCTCTCAACATGTACTCCAGAATCTGATTGACTCTCTCGGTATGGCCATCTGTCTGCGGATGAAAGGCTGTACTGAACTCTAGCCTAGTACCCAAAGTCTGGTGCAACTGATTCCAAAACTTCGAGGTAAATTGTGTTCCTCTATCTGATACGATGGTCCTTGGAACTCCATGTAGACATACGATCCTGGTCATATATATCTTGGCCAACTTCGCGCTTGTATAAGTGCTTTTCATGGGGATAAAGTGAGCCACTTTGGTCAAGCGATCAACTACTACCCAGATAGAATCATATCCTGATCTTGTCCTGGGTAATCCGGTGATGAAATCCATGCCAAGCTTATCCCACTTCCATTCGGGTATCGGCATAGGCTGTAGTAATCCTGCTGGCTTCTGGTGTTCTGCCTTAACTATCTGACATACATCACATACTGCTAGATACTCGGCAATATCCTTCTTCATACCAGTCCACCAGAAACGCTCTTCAAATCCAAATACATCTTATGTTTCTGGGGTGAATCGAGTATGGCGAGTCGTGAGCCTCCTGAAGTATTAACTTCCTGATCGCTGCATCATTGGGCACATAAATATCCTCAAACCATAAAGTTTCGTGCTCATCCTCACAAAAACCTTTGGCCTTTCCTTTGCTCATCTTCTCCTTTATCTCCGCAATCTCCTTATCAGTCTTCTGTGCTTCTTGAATCTTTCCCAATAATGTGGACTGAACCTCCAAAGATGCAACAAAACCTCTCGGAACTATCTCCAATCGAAGTTCCCTGAGATCTTCGGCTAACTCCCATGGTAATCCTCTGGTTAGGAGAGTATTGATATAACTCTTGCGGCTCAGAGCGTCTGCTACAACATTGGCCTTTCCTGGATGATAATGCAGCTTCATATCATAATCCTTTATGAGCTCCAACCATCTCCTCTGCCTGAGATTCAGCTCCTTCTGCGTGAACATATACTTCAAACTCTTATGATCCGTGTATACATCACATCGGTTTCCAATAAGAAAATGTCTCCAGGTCTTGAGCGCGTGTACTACGGCTGCTAACTCCAAATCATGCGTGGCATAATTTAACTCATGAGGTCGAAGCTGTCATGAGGCATATGAAACAACTCTTCCGTCTTGCATAAGTACACCTCGAAGTCCTTGGCGAGAAGCATCGCAATATATTTGGAAGTCCTTGCGTATATCCGGAAGAATTAGCACTGGGGCTGTCACTAAACACTTCTTCAACTCCTGTAAACTGGCCTCACATTCTTCGGTCCATTTGAACTTGGTGTCCTTCTTCAATAATTCTGTCATGGGCTTCGCAATCTTGGAAAAATTCTCAATGAATCTCCGATAATATCCCGCGAGTCCAAGAAAACTGCGGATTTCTCCAACTGAAGTGGGTGCCAACCACTCCGTAACAGACTGAACCTTGGAAGGGTCTACTGCTATACCTTCTCCTAATATAACATGTCCAAGAAATCCAACTTCCTTCAACCAAAACTCACATTTGCTGAACACATTTGCTGAACTTGGCGTATAGCTGGTGTTCCCTCAGCTTCTCGAGAACTAATCGCAAATGTTCCTTGTGCTCCTCTTCATTCTTCGAGTACACCAATATATCATCAATGAACACCACAACAAACTTATCCAAGAACTCCATGAACACCTTATTCATCATACTCATAAAATAGGCAGGGCGTTAGTCAATCCAAAAGACATGACCATGTACTCATACAGCCCATACCTTGTGGTAAAAGCTGTCTTAGGTATATCCTGTTCTCGGATATTCAGCTGGTGGTATCCTGATCGAAGATCGATCTTAGAGAATACTTTGGCTCCCTACAGCTGGTCAAAAAAATCATTGATCATCGGTAGTGGGTATTTGTTCTTGATCGTCACCTCATTCAATGCAGGATAATCAACAACCATTCTCTAAGATCCATCCTTCTTCTCAACTAAGAGCACTGGGGCTCCCCACGGTGACGAACTTGGTCGAATATAACCTTTCTCCAATAACTCCTTAATTTGCTTCTTAATTTCCTCCAGATCATTTTGCGGGCATTCGGTACGGTCTCTTCGATATTGGGCCAGTGCCTGGCAACAGCTATATCAAATTCTATATCTCGATCTGGTGGCATGCTTGGTAATTCCTCTGGGAATACATCAGGGTAATCCTTCACAACAGGCACTTCTTCGTGAACGACTCCTGAGAGTGAATTTACTATAGTCCTCCTTGGCGCATGCCGAGACACATACTTGATCCTTTTACCCTCTGGGGTGGTGAGGAGAATTGACTTACTAGCACAATCGATATTTCCTCCATACATCGATAGCCAATCCATGCCTAGTATCACATCCAATCCTTGTGACTCCAAAATTATTAGGTCTGAGGGGAAAACATGCCTACCTATGGTCAATGGCATCTGAAAACATCCTCTGCTTGCCATATACTCCGCTCCGGGTGAGCTTACTTACATAGGTGTCTTAAGGGCTACGGTGGGCAACTTGAACTTATCCACAAATCCCCTCGATATGTATGAATGCGATGCACCAGTGTCAAAAAGAACAATAGCAGTAAAGGACTTAATCAAAAACTTATCGATAATTGCATCCGGATGTTCTTCAACTTCCTCCACGTTAACGTGGTTCACCTGTCCTCTGGTGAAAGGGTTGGGCTTCTTCCCAGAACTTCCATTTCCGTTACCATTCTTCAACTCAGAACAATCATTGGCGTAGTGTCCAGTCTTCCCACACTTGTAACAGGTGACATGACTTAGATCCTTCTTAGCGGGTGTTGCTGGGTTGGAACAATTCTGATTGTTGTTTCCTCCATTCCCATTCCCATTCCCATTCTTAGGCCCACTGTGGTTATGTGAACTTCCTCCATTGTGAGTATAGCCTCCATGGTTATGATGGGTATGTCCTCCCGAGTTTGGGGTAAAACGAGGCTTCTGCTGAACTCCAAAGTTGTACTTCCCCTGTCCATACTTCCTTTTGCGGCTTTCTATCTGCTGCTGCTTGCCTTCAATCATAAGAGCCCTATCTACCAACTCCTGGTAGTTGGCGAATGTTGCCACCATCAACTGCATACTCATCTCATCATTTAGCCCTTCCATAAACTTCTCCTGCTTCGCGGCATCTATGGCCGCATCATCTGGAGCGTAACGAGCTAACTTACTAAACTCATCCATGTACTGCGCCACAATACAATTTCCCTGGCGTAAGTTACGAAACTCACGCTTCTTCATACTCATAGCTCCAGCTGAGACATGTGCAGTGCGGAATGCTTGCTGAAATTGATCCCAAGTGACATTGGCCACGGGGAAAGTGGCAGTGTAATTCTCCCACCATTAGGCTGAGGGTCCATCCAGTTGATGTACAGCAAAGCACACTTTCTCAGCATCTGTGCAACCTGTGGTGGTCAGCTCCCTTCCAATCTTGTGGAGCCAGTCATCAGCTCGTCTCGGTGCTACTAGAGAACACCGGCGGATTCAACCTTAGAAAATGGGCTAAGTTGTCAACTGGAGGTGGTGGCAGTGGGTTGTTGTCGTTGCCTTGGTTCTGGACTAGCAACTGCATCAAGGCATTCTGCTGTTGGATCAACTGAGTGAGCTCCGGTGGGAAGACAAGTCCGGAGTCACATCTCGGAGGCATCTGATAGGTTTAGAGGAGTGAGAATAGAATAGAGTGAGGTCTAAAGAGAGATCACTACCCATATGCACATGAGACAAACACATTCATTTCACACCACTCAATTCAAACAAGATGATACAATCGATCTAAACTACCACTACAAAATACTCTGACTATTACTATATACATGTTGGAATACTACTAATAATATGGTGGTCGACTAGAAGTTTTGATCGGTGGAAGACTCCATGATATTCGCTCCAGCTTCGTCTTTGTAATCATCATCACTATCTTCATCCTTGCTGTCGGGGTCGGAGTCGATGTCGTCGATTATGATGTAGTCTTCAGGATGGTTATCCTCCTCAGGTTCGGGATCTCCCATGAATACTCCTAGCTTCTTCTTCAGGTCTTCATTCTTCTCCAGTAGTACTGCAATTTCTTCTTCATATCCATCGCGTGTAGACTTGAGTTCCTCTTCTAGCTCCATGTTCCTGGTCATCACCTTCTACATGTCTATCATGCTAGCGCACATCTGGTTCTCCTGACGACGAATGTGCTGATTTAACTCCTGGATGTAAGCTGCAATGGATTTATCATTCCTGGTGCAAATCATCTCCCATTGCTCATCTCGGTGTCCACATATCTGGTAGATGGTGTCCTTAAGATCCTTTTTGTATACTTCGCTGATGCGTCCGATGGCGATGTGGCTGGCCATGCTCTTTCCTAGACTCCAGGTGGGTGCATCAAAGGAAAACGCTATGGGTTCAATAATTGGTGCAAACGTCCTTCCTGGAACATGAACTCGAATCATCCAGCGCTCCTCTTCGGTTAAGGTGGTGGTGTAGGTCCCGGTAAAACTTGGTATTCCGATGCTCAGTTACCTGGTGTCTTCCTTCAAGTGTCGCCCGAAAGGGGTGCCATCATCCGGTTGAGCAAACTTGTTCCTTGGATTCGCCATCTATAGAGTAGAAAATAGAGAAGAGTCAGACATGAGTAGAGAAGAGTATCTTGTGGCTTATCCTAGTGGTCGCGTCCTACAATCAGTGTGTGCTCTGATACCATCTTGTAGCAAACCGACCTCAAACGGTCAAGTCTCTGTGCTTAAGTGTCATCCCTGGATCGGTATTGCTGACACACACAGTACTCGAGGATTTGTAACAGAGTTCAATCACACACTTATTACATTGAATGTCTCAGAAGATAACTTATTACAATAATATGGCTGAAGGCCATCTAAATAAGATAACAGCGGAAGGTTCGAAGGTAGAAGAGTCCATCCAACTCCACGGCAAAACTGAGTGCATGAAAACGACCTAGCACACCTTACTCTTCGTCTGAAAATTCTGCAACATAATACGTTGCGGCCTGTGTAGGTCAGCACATGGAAGCTGGCAAGATAACACTATAGAGCAATGTGCAGATAATAGCTATCACAACATGCATATATGGCTGGTGGAGGCTCTATGGTTATCACTTGCATAAAGCTAGTTTTTCCCTAGAACAAAGGAATATATTTTATTTAACTACAAAGTTTGTTGATAAAATTGAGAATGGTAACCCCATCTCAATCCCAAAATAATAATTAACAACCCAATAAATTAATTAAGTAAAGTGATGAGATCAAATCAATAATTCAAGTACCAGATACTCAAGATGTCCATAACCGGGGACACGACTAATCATGATTAGTTTGTACACTCTGCAGAGGTTTGGACACTTTTCCCCACAAGACTCGATCTCCGCCGTTGAATTTCTCGCACTGCATGATGTTTGAGAAACGGATGACCGAGACACAGTCTTTCCGAAGAGGCCCCTTAACCGATAGATAGGCCGGTACACCTACAATCCCCTACATTTGCTAGCCCATCATGGAAAGGATTCCCACAACTTACTCAACTATGCGAGAGCTCATAATGGTGTGTGCTTGCACACGGAAGTTTCTAGCATGATCCCTTTGAGCCTGGGTAGCGAACCATAGGATGATCACACGGATGCCCCGGGATCTCCTTGGACAACACTGGATTCCCCAGGTGCCCATAAACAATCCACCCAGATGTGTATTAAGTAGCCACCTTAAGTTATGCCTTAATTCATAATAACACTCACATCTGTCATGAATCACTCAAACCAAACCACGGCTACGAGCATAGCATAGCAGTATAAGCATAACGTAGTAACTCCCCAGGGTTTGATATAAGGCAGTAGGTTACCTCATCAACTACTTCCCAATACCCACATGTTATCAAATCCTTCTCATGCAATATTTGAGGATTGAAACTAATGCATAAAAACTGGGTATTAAAGGGATATGATCAAAGTGTTACTTGCCTTGCTGACGATCGGAAAACCCTAGAGATTCATAGTAGCAAGCCTCGCACTCCGGAAATTCTATCATGAACAAACAATAGCATACATAAGCACTCAAGCATAATATGCAAAGGTAAAACTCAAATGAAAGGATCTGAACAGAAAGCTCAAGAGAAGAGCTTCGATTTGCAAAAAGAATCAATCAAATCAGAGCTACGAAACTCAAACTACAATCAAAAGAAGTTCGAGAACAAATCTGCTCAAAACAAAATTTTAATTTGTCAAAATCATTTTCAAGTTGATTATCTGAACAGAGGGGAACAAGACGAAGATTTTGGCGTTGGTTTCACTGGATTTGGATAAACGAGCAAAAAGTAACGAGGGTTTGAGGTTCAGGGACTCATCTGCGATGAAAGTATTTAAGGATAGGTCCCTGGCCGAAAATAAAACTAAAATAAAAATCTACGGAATGAACGTTCTTCAACAGAACTAAACAAACGAATCAGTTCGTTAACAGAAACTAACGGGTGAACATTCGTCAACTAACGAACTAAACAAAAACCGATCTAAAAAAATAAACCGGGAAAACCGAACGGTTTATACCGTTTAACCGGAGAAAACCGGCGGTGGAAAATCGCCGAGCGGCGGCGAGATCCGGCAGCTTCGGTGGCGGGACGACGGCGGCGAGGCAATGGCGAGGCTGTGGTGCGGCGCGGGGAGGCGGCAGCGCGCGCGGGCGACGGCGGCGTCGGTAAATGGCGGCGCAGCACTGCTCGGCTCGGCGTGGCTCGGTGGTGGCGGTGGGTTGGTGAGGAGGAGAGGGAGGCGGGGCCATGGCTTATAAAGCCTGGGGGGCGGTGCCTTGGGCGAGGGGGCGCCTGAACGGGAGTCCGAGCCGCACTCCCCAGGCGGCGGCGGCGGGGACTCCTCTCGTGCGAGGAGGAAGGCGACACGCGAGCTGGGCCGGCCCAGGAACTTTAAAAAAAAATCACCGCGAACAAAAATCCTAATGAAATATAAAAAAAATTCTAAAAATTCCAGAAGCAATTTTCACCTTCCAAACCTAATATTTAGGACAAGATGAACATTTTTCTGGACTAAGATGCAATTTTAAAAAAGCATGTTTTTCTCTAATTCAAATAAAATAGCAAACAAAATACCAATAAATTAATAATTTGATTTTAAAATTCCTTCTCCAATATTTCTGTTCTGTTGAAGAAGTCATATTATCTTCTCTCATTTATTTTTATTATTGGAAATAATTGGAGAGAAAATATTAAAATCAAATTGATCCTCTTTTCAAATTTGAATTGAATTCAAATATGAAAGTTTGTGAAACCTCCAACTCTTTCCTTGGGTTCTTGTGTTGCTTAAGATTTCTAGGATCACAACCAAAATGCAAATAAAATATGATATGCATATGATGATCTATGTATAACATCCAAATTGAAAATTGGGATGTTACATGTCCTATGGTGCCTTCCGTGCCGCGCGCACGTAAGGGATTCCCGCTGTAGGGTGTTGCAATATGTTCGTGATTCGCTTATAGTGGGTTGCTAGAGTGACAGAAGCTTAAACCCGAGTAAGTGGGTTGTTGCGTATGGGAGAAAGGGGACTTGATGCCTTAATGCCATGGTTGGGTTTTACCTTAATGATCTTGAGTAGTTTCAGATGCTTGCTAGAGTTCCAATCATAAGTGCATATGATCCAAGAAGAGAAAGTATGTTAGCTTATGCCTCTACCTCACATGAAATTGCAATGACGACTACTGATCTTGTTAACAATTGCCTGGGATAATTCCGCACACCGATCCATCATTATTCCACATTCGCTATTTATAATATTTTCTAACTTTATACTAACAGCACCTACTTTTATATTTTAGTTCTCCGATATCATGCAAGGTTATCCTCTTCATACCCACAACGTAGTTTTATTTCTCGTTTCTAGATGGAAGCAAACGTTCGGTGTACGTAGAGTCATATCAGTGGCAGATAGGACTTGAGAGAATATTGATCTTACCTTTAGATATTTGTGGGTTCGACACTCCATACTTATCACTTTCACCTTTGGAAATTGCTACGATGATTCCCTGCACTTGGGGATTATCAAGCTCTTTTTCTGGCGCCGTTGCCGGGGAGCAATAGCGTAAGGTTGATATTTTCGTGTATGCTTGCTTGCTTTCTTCACTAAGTAGTTTTTGTTTTTCCCTTTTGTTTTTGTTTAGTTGTGTGTGAAACAAACAAAAAATTAAAAAATGCAAAATATAAAAAACTTTTACTTGCCTATCTGCCAAAAGAGAAGTGATTGGAAAGTTGTGCATTGGAGAAGTGAGGGTCGACCTTGAACAGTTGTGTTCATGCTCATGGAAACATTGTAGAATTTTTCATGGAAGTTTCTCAAAAATAAGTAGCCCCTTGTATATATTCATTGTATTATAAAAAATAATGTTCCAAGTTTTGGTTTTAGGATGATTAGATTGTTTGTTTGCTATGTGGAGTGCACAAACAGAAACTTTGCCTGTAGTGCTTGAATTCTCATTTTTTAATGGAACATCGAATGCCTCTGAAACTTTTTACACAGTACTTCTATACAAATTGTTTAGATTGTCCTAATTTGTTAGAATTTTTGAAGTTACAGAAGTATGCAAAAGTTCCAGATTACTACAGACTGTCCTGTTTTTGACAAATTCTGTTTTCTATGTGTTGATCGCTTATTTTGATGAATCTATGGGTAGTATCGGGGGGTATGAACCATGGTGAAGTTGGAATACAGTAGATATATTTCTAATATGAAATTGGAATAAGTTTGCAAAAGTACCTAAAGGTAGTGATTTGCTTTATTATACTAACGGATCTCACAAAGTTTTTGTTAAAGTTTTGTGTTGATGAAGTGTTCAAAGATCGAGGAGCTATCAATATGAGAAGAATACAGAGAGGCAAGAGTTCAAGATTGGGGATGCCCAAGGCACCCCAAGTAAATATTTCAAGGATACTCAAGCATCTAAGCTTGGGGATGCCTCGGTTGGCATCCCATCTTTCTTCTTCAACAATTATCGGTATACCTCAGTTTTTGTTTTGTTCACATGATTGGTGTCCCTTGTGTTTATCTCTCTTTTCTTTTCCTTTATGATCCATTCTATTGTGAGATAGCCCTTCATTGATATGTAGAATGCTCTTTATGCTTCACTTAAATCTTTTGAGTATGCCTCTATAGAATGCTCTTTATGCTTCACTTAAATCTTTTGAGTATGTCTTTGTGGAATGCTCTTTGTGCTTCACTTAATTCTTGTGAGTATGTCTTTGTAGAATGCTCTTTATGCTTCACTTAAATTTTTTGAGTAAGGCTTTATAGAATGCTTCATGTGCTTCACTTATATATTTTGAGCTTGGATATTGATAAATATATATTATTTGTAGAATACTCCATGAACTTCACTTATATCTTTTAGTGTATGAATAAAATTATCATTGAAAGTGCGTTTGGAAGAGTGTCAACTCTAGGTAATGATCCCACTATTTTGGAGGGTGTTGAATCTTATAATATTTATGAAAGTGGATTTGGAGAGGTCATGACTTTATTTAATGATGACTTCCACTATTTCGGAAGAGGTTCCAATTGATTATGAGAACAAAGTTGCTATCTATGATGATTATTGTGATGACATGTATGCTATAAAGAATAATGATAAATATGAAACTTGTCATCTTGATTTTAATTTTCAATTGGATTTTGCCTCACATGATAGTTATTTTGTTGAGTTTGCTCACACTACTATTCATGAGAATAAATTTGCTTATGTGGAGAGTGGTAAAATTTCTATGCTTGTGGATCATGAAAAGAATGCTTTGTGCGATAGCTAAATTATTGAATTCATTCATGATGCTACTGAAAATTATTATGAGGGAGGAATATATGCTTGTAGGAGTTGCAATAATATCAAGTTTCCTCCCTATGTGTTAAAAATCTTGAAGTTATGCTTGTTTTGCCTTCCTATGCCAGTTGATTCTTGTTCCCATAAGTTGTTTGATCACAAAATACCTATGCATAGGAAGTGTGTTAGACTCAAATTTTGTAGTCATATCTTCATGATGCTCCCATTATGTTTCCATTCTTATCTTTTATGTGAGCATCATTGAAATCATCGTGCCTAGCTGAAAAGGCATTAAAGAAAATCGCTTGTTGGGAGATAACCCAATATTTGTCCTTACTATTTTTGTGTGTTCACATGATTATGCTAGTGTAGTAATCATGTTTTATAGCTTTTGTTTCAATAAAGTGCCAATTAAGACCTTTGGGATGGCCTACGGTGATAGTTGATTTGATCTTGCTGAAAAACAGAAACTTTTGCTCTCAGGAAAACAATTCTCATTTTTAACAAAGCGTGATAAAATACTGATTCTTTTTGCAAAAGATTAATAAAAAACTGCTTAGGTTGTCCTAATTTTTCAAAAATTGTGGAGTAGCAGAAGTATGGTTGTTGTTCGGATCATTACAAACTATTCTGTTTCTAGCAGATTCTGTTTTCAATGCATAGTTTGCTTGTTTTCTAGTTTCTATGGCTTATATTGCTCAATATAAATTGTAGAAATGATATGGTACAGTAGGCATTGTGTGAGAACAATTATGAATCTTGTCTTTGATAGTACCAAAGTGAATGATTTACTCTTTATCATACTAACCCATCTCACGAAGTTCCGTTAAGTTTCGTGTGATTGAAGTTTTCAAGTTTTGGGTGAGATATCGATACGAGGAAAATAGGGAGTGGAAAGACCCTAAGCTTGGGGATGCCCAAGGCACCCCAAGGTAATATTCAAGGAAGACTCAAGCGCCTAAGCTTGGGGATGCCCCGGAAGGCATCCCCTCTTTCGTCTTCAAAATCATTGGTATACCTTACTCGGATCTATATTTTTATTCGCCACATGATATGTGTTTTACTTGGAGCGTATTTTCAATTTTACTTGCTGTTTGAATAAAATCATTGGATCTGAAATATTGAATGAAAAAGAATCCTCCCATGGCTAGTTAATTATTTGACTACTCAGTGTTCTTCACTTATATCTTTTTGGAGTAGTTTGTCATTTACTCACGTGCTTCACGTATATCCTATGAGTAAATGGCTGAATGAATTGAATATCATAAATCTGAATTTATATACGTTTCATATGCTTATAACATGGGGAGTAATGACTTCACACATTATAAGTATAGGTAGTAAACTTATTGAAAGTTAGCAAACGCAGAATTGGTCACTTGAACAATTCATGAAAGAATATTGAAGGAAGAGAGATTTCACATATAAATATACTATCTTGGACATCTCTTGTAATTGTGAGCACTCATTAAAATATGACATGCTAAAAAGTTGATGTTTGACAAGGAAGACAACATAATGGGTTATGTTTTCCTATATCCGAATAGAAGTTATATTGTCATGGATCCTCCAACATGGTGAGCTTGCCTTTCCCTCTCATGCTAGCCAAATTCTTTGCACCAAGTAGAGATACTACTTGTGCTTCCGAGCATACCTCAAACAAGTTTTGCCATGAGAGTCCACCATACTTACCTATGGATTGAGTAAGATCCTTCAAGTAAGTTATCGTCGGTGCAAGCAATAAAAATTGCTCTCTAAATATGTATGATCTAGTAGTGTGAAGAAAATAAGCTTTATACGAACTTGTGATTTGGAAGAAATAAAAGCGACGGACTGCATAATAAAGGTCTTTATCACAAGCGGCAATATTAAGTGACATTCTTTTGCATTAAGATTTTGTGCATCCTACCATAAAAGCTCATGACAACCTCTGCTTCCCTCTGTGAAGGGCCTATCTTTTACTTTTATCTTCTACCCTTATACAAGAGTCATGGTGATCATCACCTTTCCTTTTTACACTTTTTCCTTTGGCAAGCACTATGTGTTGGAGAAATCCGAATATATATATATATATATCCACTCGGATGTAGGTTATCATAAAGTATTACTATTTACATTACCCTTGATGTAAAAGGTTGGGAGGCAAAACTATAAGCCCCTATCTTTCTCTGTGTCCGATTGAAACTTTGAATCCATCAGTATCGCGTGAGTGTTGCAATTGTGAAAGACTTTATGATAGTTGAGTATGTGGAATTTGCTAAATCAAAGTTCTTACATAGACCCTTCCTGAAAATAAGATGAACTGCAATTGTTCGATGACTAAGAACATGGTTTGTTAATTTTCAAGAAACTTTATGGTCGATACTTTAATTCATGAATAGCTTGTTACTTGATCATGAGAAGTTTTATGAGATGAGCTACTATTTATGACAAAGAATAATGCTAGAAAAAGTGCTTGAAACTTTCATTGATCAAACTTGTGCACTTGATAGCGTTCACACTTCATAAATTATTTCTTTTATCATTTACCTACTCGAGGACGAGCAGGAATTAAGCTTGGGGATGCTGATACATCTCCTGTGTATCTATAATTTATGAAGTATTCATGCCTTATTTACAACAATTCCATATGATTTTGGTATGATTTGATTAGAACTAACCCGGACTAACGCTGTTTTCAGCAGAACTACCGTGGTGTTGTTTTTGTGCAGAAATAAAATTCTCGGAACGGGCTGAAATTTTACGGAGAATGTTTTTGGAAAATATAAAAAATACAGGAGCGAAAAGATACCAGAGAAGAGTCCCGGGCTAACCACAAGGGTGGGGGGCGCCCCACCCCGTAGGATGCGCCACCCGTCCTCGTGATCGCCTCGTGGGGCCCCCTGACGTGAAACCGACGCCAACTCCTCCTATAAATCCTAAAAACCCTAGAACTGAAGGGAGATCGAAAGTTTTGCCGCCGCAAGCCTCTGTAGCCATGAAAAACCAATCTAGGCCCTCTCTGGCACCCTGCCAGAGAGGGCCAACATCACCGGAGTCCATGGAGGAGGAAGCCGGAGAGGTCACCATCGTCATGGAGGCCAAGAACCAGAGGGGGAACCTTTCCCCATCTAAGGGGGAGGCCATGGAGGAGGAAGCACAAAGGGGAGAACCATTCCCCCTCTCTCTTGGTGGCACCGGAGTGCCATCGGGGGAATCATCGCCGCGGTGATCGTCTTCATCAACATCACCATCCTCATCTCTTTTATGCGGTCCACTCTCCCGCACCCCGCTGTAATCCCCTACTTGAACATGGTACTTTATGCCACATATTATGATCCAATGATGTGCTGCCATCCTATGATGTTTTGAGTAGATTGTTTTTGTCCTTTGGGTTGATTGATGATCTAGATTAGTTTGAGTTGTATGTTTTTTTGGTGTTGTCCTGTGGTGCCTTCCGTGCATCGCACACGTGAGGGATTCCCGCTGTAGGGTGTTGCAATACATTCATGATTCGCTTATAGTGGGTTGCTAGAGTGACAGAAGCTTAAACCCGAGTAAGGGGGTTGTTGCGTATGGGATAAAGTGGACTTGATGCCTTAATGCTATGGTTGGGTTTTACCTTAATGATCTTTAGTAGTTGCGGATGCTTGCTCGAGTTCCAATCATAAGTGCATACGATCCAAGAAGAGAAAGTATGTTAGCTTATGCCTCTCCCTCACATGAAATTGCAATGACGACTACCGATCTTGTTAACAATTGCCTAGGACAATTCCGCACACCGATCCATAATTATTCCACACTCGCTATTTATAATATTTTTCTAACTTTATATTAATAGCACCTACTTTTATATTTTAGTTCTCCGATATCATGCAAAGTTATCCTGTTTATACCCAGAACGTAGTTTTATTTCTCGTTTCTAGACGGAAGCAAACGTTAGGTGTACATAGAGTCATATCAGTGGCAGATAGGACTTGAGAGAATATTGATCTTACCTTTAGCTCCTTGTGGGTTCGACACTCCATACTTATCACTTCCACCTTAGGAAATTGCTACGATGATTCCCTGCACTTGGGGATTATCAGGTCCAGATTGGTTTTTCGTGGCTACAGAGGGATGTGGCGGGGAAATTCTGATCTAGGGTTATTTCTGGGGATTTCTGTATTTATAGGATTTTTAGGTGTTGGTTTCACTCGAAGATGGGCTTCAAGAGGCCCACCATCCACAAAGGCGCACCTGGGGGGCTGGCGCGCCCTGGTGTCTTGTGGGCAGCAGGGGGCCCCTCTAGTGATTCTTTGCTCCATTATTTCTCTTTTCTTCCAAAAAATCATCAAAAGTTTTGTCCAATTCCGAGAACTTTTATTTCTGCAGAAAAAACTACACCATGGTAGTTCTGTTGAAAACAGCGCCAGTCTGGGTTAGCTCATTCAAATCATACCAAAACCATATAAAATTGTTGTAAACATGGCATGAATACTTCATAAATTATAGATACGTTGGAGACGTATCACGCGGCGCGGGGTATCTGACCACAGACATCGCCGGCCGTGCTCCACCTGTTGGCCAGCAAGTGCCTGCTCCCAATGCCGGGGAGCGGGTAGTTTTCGTCTCCCACCTCGTCCGAGGGCTAGGGTTCCCACTGCATCCTTTTATGCGCAGGGTGATGTTCTATTACGGGCTCGATTTTCATCATCTGTCCCCAAACTCCATCCTCCATCTCGCCTCCTTCATCATGGTCTGCAAGGCCTTCCTCCGCTGCGAGCCACACTTCGGCCTATGGCTTAAGATATTCGGGATCAAGCCGAATTCTAGTGGATCCGACCTTGTGGAGTCCGGAGGGGGCATGATCGGCAAAAGCTAGGGGGGCGAATGGTTCAAGGGCACCATCTTCGAAACGGTGAAGGAGTGGCAGCGGGAGTGGTTTTACATCATGGAACCGCTCGCTCCTGGCCAGGCCAAGGTCCCAGCCTTCCCGGTCGGGCCTCCAAAGAAGCTCAAGTTCTGAAGGGAGAAGGGAGTCGCCTGGGAGAACCTGAAAGAGGCGGAGGCCCTGGTCAACAGGGTAAAATGATGGTCCACTACGGGGAAGATCGAGCTTGCCGACGTCATCAACGTCATGCTCCATCGTCGCATGCTCCCTCTCGAACTTCAGGCTACCCTGATGTGGGCGCAAAAGCCTGAGCACATGGCCCCCCTCACCGCCTTCTTATGCTCCACCTTGGCCGCCATGTGGACAAAGGTCATGAAGCTGGCCAAGGACAAGATCCCCAATGAAGGGAGGACCGCAACCTCGACGATGGCTATGAAGCCCCCCCCCCCCTCGCCCCTCGCTAGGTGATCTTACTCACTAGTTAACTTCTCTTCCTCCCTTTCGAGGAGTAGAATTTAACGAATCTTCATGCTTAAGGCTTTGCAGAAGTTGCTGGCCTGGGTACAAGGAGTGCAATGCCCTGCTCCACTACCAGAGGAGCCCATGACTCCCCTGCTCGCGGCGCTCCTGACCGAGGAGCCACACGTAGTGGTTCCAAAAGGGACCAAGACCCACAAGTGTAAGCCTGGTGCTCGGGCCCGGGAGACCTCGGTCACCCATTCCGAAGAGACCCACGCCTCTGCCGCCCATGACAGCGACGCGAAGGAGGGTGGTGTTGAAGAGATCCCTCCCTAAAAGGGAAGAGGGCGGTGTCAGAGGACGCCGAAGACGGTATGCTGCCCAAGGGCTCAAAGAGGTCGAGTAGGACCTTGGCCCGGGCCGCCGACAAGTTGCCGGAGAGAGTCGAGCTCTCCGGAGACTCAAAAGAAGATGTCCTCGCGCTGGGGAGGAAGAAACCGATGCCTCGAGGGTAAGTTGTCGTCTTTATATCCTGTCTTTTTATTTGACAAGTTCTTTTTTAGTAAAGGAAAATTCATAAAGCACCTTTTCTTACACAGTCCTCCAAGGGTGATCCCCAGTGGTTCCTTGAGCAGATTGCCATCTGCCAGCGGGACTCCAGAGCCCGCTGTTCCTCCCCCGGTGCATGATGGGCTAGGGGAGGCGACGTCCGCCCTGGCCTTTCACATCATTGTGATGAGGGTTGAAGAGGTGGCCGTCATGGCCGAGGTCGACACCTTAGCCCAACAAGTCCCAGGGGAGAGGCACCCCGAGGTCATCTGAAAGGGGCTGGGCCAGTCGCCGATCAGCCAATATTTGCTTCGGCTCCGCCACCGCATGTGGAGGCTACCCGGGTCGCCACATCGGTGCCCGGGTCCGAGGTCGTCCGTCCATCCCCGCCGACTGCCCCAGGACAGGCTAGTGCGGGGTGGACCGAGGAGATGGAGGAGACCCTAATGGGTTCCTCCATCAAGTAAGAGCACCATGCCTTGATAGGCGTGGCGCTGCAGGGCTTCTGGTCTACAGGGGCCAGCCTGCATGAGGTTTTCAAGAACCTCGTAGTGAGCTTCGAGGTATACTTATATCCTCGTATCAAGTTTAACTTTTTTTCATTTGATTTTATTGATTTATGTATTTGTTCGAGGACATAATATCACAACCTTCTAAATGACGTAGCGAGTGAGTAGCCCCCAAGCCCAAAGTTGGTTTCAAGAAACCGGCATTGGGGTCACGAAATTTAGTGGGAGCCTGTCATGTAGCCCCCAGGGCGCTGCTTAAGGCAGTCGTCTTGGAACTTCAATAATTTCATTATTGCCTTAGTAATAAGGATTTTTGCTGCGAAGTGTCAACCTCGGTTCCGGACTCTGTCTCTGAGGAGATTGCGGAGATATACCGGAAGCTCGAGAGGTCCCAGGAGGACCTCAACCTGGTGAACCAGAAATTCAAGCAATCTCGTGGGAAGCAAGTAAATCTTGCATTATAGTTTGCGCGAAAGCGTTATGATAAGACTTGCTAGATGAAAAACTAAGGCCGAACTGTTTCAATGACAACAGCGTTAGCTGAGCTTAATATGCTCAAGGCTGAGCTAAAAAACTCGACAGGAGGTGAAGCAGCACGAGGCTGCGGTCGTGGAGGCGAAGAAGTCCCGGCCCGCCGGAAAGGTGGCCGGAGACAAGGACCGGGCACGGGTTCTTGAGGTCGAAGAGACCCTGAAGGGCGTGTTTGAAGCGCGCGACAAGCTTCGGGCGGAGGGGCAGCAAATGAAGGAGGGGCTTGAAAAGCTACAGCTTGCCCATGCCGACCTCAAGACCGCGGCCCGGGGGGACCGCGAGGTGCTCCAGTAGTTGGAGCAAATCACCTTGGGTAAGATATACTTATTGAAGTGTGTGTTTGGCAACAAAGGGTACATCGAGCTCACCTAGCCGTGGCATTCCACAGAAGTCTTCGTGGATCTCCCGCAGAGCGTGGCGGATGCCATTGCGCACTTTGACCAGTTGGCGGGTCACGAGGTGGAGAAGGCCTTCTGGGTGCAGTTCCCGGGGTCTCCAGCATCGCAACTGTTGAATAATCGAATGAAGTAGCTGGCCAAGCTACTCCGCATGGCGAGGTCGGCCCTACAAGACCTCTGCGTCGCGCTATGGCCTACCGAAGCCCTTCTAACCAGCCTCTTCAACCTTGTGATGCGCCTGCGGGGGGCTGTCTCGCGTGCGGATAGCCGGAGGAGGTTCGCGTGCTTTGAAGGAGCACGAAGGGCGTATGCCTGCGTGAAGACGCACTTCCGCAAGGTCAACGCGGTGACTGTGGCCGCGGGCCCTCCTGCGGACAAGCCTCGCACCGCGGAGCAGTTCTTTCCCGAGGTGGAGGTGGGAGCTCGGGCTACCGAGGCCATGTGTCCAAAAAACACTTTGTATTATTAGGTAGTACTCCAGAATGCCGAAGTGGTGGTCTATAAAACATTATCTTTTGCTTGAATGACTATGGCTTTAAATTCCATGTGTGTTTTTCAATTATTTTTACCTCCTGGGTGACTGTTTTAAACTGAAAGTGGCCAGTCGTCGACTTCAGCCCTAGTGTAGATTATACAAAGGGTGTTCCGAGATGCAGGTTTGACCCACAGCCGATGTCTCGGTACCCGAAGGTGGTCTTCTGGTTATAGGAACGAGGTAATCAGACTATAGTGGCTTGAGAGCTTACGAGTAGTCATAGGAGTTTGACTATGGGGCCTAATGACCAGCCTACGGTATGGCAAGTGGTCGACCTCGTGGGCCAAGGTATTAGGCCATGACACACTTCAGCTTGAAATTAAAGCCCTTCGTTTAACACGGGTGAACTCTATCGTCACATCGCTTAACGCGGTCTATGGATGGCCGACCATTTTGCACTGACCCTGACCTAGATAGTCAGTTTTCAGCTTTCTCCACTGAGGTGCTCTGCCAATTAACCTAGCGGCAGTATCGCAGTGGTTCTCCCCTTACACCCTTAGCCGAATTCATCGGGAACGTAAGGGGTACACATAGGAGCCGGGTGACCCAACTATTGACAAAAATCTAGGTTCAAAACTGATGTATATAAAGCCAAAATCCGAGACGCCGAATACTTCAGACTTGAAATACAATTGTATCTTTTTAAAGAACTTCTTCATAGCGCAGGGGTCATGCTTATAAAGAAATACGATAAAAACCTTTCACTACTAGGGAAAACCTTATACACAGAATCTTAGCAGCAGCGCGGCACAAAAAGAAGCGCTACTGCTAATTAGCAGTAGCGAGGTTAAGAAAAACACGCTACTGATGCAAATTTAGCAGTAGCGCGTGAGGGCTAAACCGCGCTGCTACAAAAATCGACCGACAGTAACCAACAACCTAAGTTTAGCAGCAGCGCGGTGTCACGATGCGCGCTACTGCTAACGCAATAGTAGTAGCGCGCTTTTTACTCACGTCGCTGCTCCTAATTTTGAAATTTTCCACATGGTTGGCCCGTTTAGCAGTAGCGCGTGTGAGAAAAGCGCGCTGCTGCTACGCACTTAGCAGTAGCGCGTTTTTCCTCCTGTGCTACTGGTAAGACGCAGCACCCCACCACCTTTTTCCACCCGTCCTCCCCTCCCCCATCTCCTCTCCTCCGTTTCCCCTACCTCCCACATCCTCCCTCTCTCACTCTTCTTCTTCCTCAATACTTCTCCCCCCATTACTCAGATCGACGCAGCGACTTTGACATAGCAAACTTGGTAGTGCTACAACACCTAGGCGAGGTAGATACTTTCGTGGCACCGCACAAAGAAATTATCGTAAAGAAGTATCGTGACCGGGGGGTATGCAGGACGGACGCCGAAGTTACTAGAGAGCACAACTCCACTTTCCTGCATTGGTTCAAAGAGCATATTATTGCTAATCCCCCGAAGGAGGGCTGTAAGGACGGATTGCTCATATACGCCTTAGCACATGGCCCCTCGCCCAACCTCCTAACCTATCAGGCATACGATATCAACGGATACACGTTCTACACGGAGGCCAAAGATATGGACAGTGATGATCAGAACTCAGGGGTGACGATGGAATGCATGACCGGCAACGACAACGGCGCGACTGAAAGATTTTACGGAAGGGTCAAGGATATCTGGGAGCTTGACTACTCTGGACTGCACAACACGACGATGTTCCATGTGAGATGGGCTAAGAATGTCGAAAGAGAAAACCGGAATTTCACTACCATGACTATACCCAACGCCAAGAGCGCTACCGTGAACGCTATCGCAAAAAATGAGCCATGGGTACACGCTAAGCACGTGACACAATACTTCTTCATAACCGACCCGCGCAATCCCAGCCGTGTTGTCATGAGGAGAGGCAAAAGGAACATCATTGGAATGGATGGAGTCGCCAACGAGGAAGACTACGATCAGTACGGCAACCCAATGAGGGAAGATGATGATGATGATGATGATGATGATGAAGTATACGTCAAAAGAAGAATCAATACTACATTACCTAAGTAAAATCGTACTCCATGGAAAAGGCAAAGTCACAATGAGGGGGTCAATTATTCTTCAACGAACAAGAAGGGAAAGAAGCTAACTCAAAAACGAAAACGTCAACGCTGAGGAACTGTATGTTATCGGTCAAATGATGTAATATATATGTTCCTATTTTGTATACACACTTAGCCATTATTATGCATGGGTCCAATGATGTAATATATATGTTCCTATTTTGTATACATATTTAACCGTCAAATGATGCAATATATAGCACCTTCAATTCCCTTCGTTCACTGCTCTCGGGAAAAAAGAAAAGAAAAGTGAGAGAAAATAGAAGGAAACAAACAGGAAAACTGTTATATAGGTACTGGTTATAGCAGCAGCGCTTTTGTGAGAAAAGAGCTGTAGCTAGTCAAGATAGCAATAGCGCTTTCTACACGAAACCGCTATAGCTACCTGGAGTAGCTATAGCGCGTTTTGCCTAAACGCGCTACTAGTATGCCCACTTAACCCCCAAAATCCCCACTCCTCTCTTCATCCCGCCTCTTTTCCCCCAAATCCCCACACTCTCTCTTCCTCCGTCGCGCCGCCAGAGCCCTGCCCTCGCCGCGCCTCTGCGCTCACCCCCGACCCCGACCCCGACCGACCCCGGCGCTTGCCCATGGCCCCGGCCTCGACCCCGACCCCGACCCCTCCCAACCTCGGCAGTCGTCGGGCCTGCACCCTTTGTAAGCCCCCCACCGCTCCTCCTCTCTCTGGTAGCTAGGTTTTTTGGTTAATTTACTTAGGTTTTAGTTAGGGCAGATGGTTAATTAGTTTATATATTTAGTTATGAATTTAGCTAGGTTTTTTCTTCAAGTTCTATATTTTTCTTCCTTTTATATGCAAATTTGAAGTGGACATGTGATATTTTGGACATGTCATATTTGGAAATTTGGACATGTCATTTGGACATGATGATTATGTGCAGGGTAAATGATCCGAGTGGCCTATGTTACGCCGGATTGTTCATTCATTTCTGTTCCGGTGAATTTCAGGCGCTCAATATGTCCATTTTTTAGCAAAGGTCATGCCAAAATTTTCCGTGAATTTTGGAATGATTTGTGCTAGATAGTAGGCATATCGAGTGCTGGGAAATGACATTCCGGCAAACATAGATTTATTTTTTATGTCATTTCTCATTTTTTTTAATTGTTTTAGAATTAAACGAGGAGACTTAATCATAGGAAACATGTCGAACAACGAAGAAACTGGGCCTTCTGACCGAGATGCAGACGAGATGGATTATGAGGGTGAACAAGAGTACCTCGACTATTTGACTGCTAAGCAATTGCATAGTCAAGGTTTGCAGGTCGGCCTCGATGATGGTACTGACGCCGACATCGACACCGACGGCGCCGGCACCGATGGCGGCGCCGAGACGGATGGCGGCGCCGAGACCGATGGCGGCACCGAGACCGGCGGGGAAGGTACCGGTGCCGATGCCGCTACCGAAAAGAAGATGCAGAAGAAGCAGAGGATATGAACACCTAACAAACTAGGGATTGGACGACTGGTGATCACAAAGATGGCACCTGGCAAGTTTGAGCCATTAGAGCCGGAAGAACCTCGCAAGTGCTATGGGAACCAAGTAGGATGCATCCTACGGGAATGCGCGAGCATCAACGACGATGACTTAAGGAGTAAAGAACATTTGATGTAGTTGCTCCTGACGAAGTTGCACAAGAGATTCAAGTTCCCCGACCGGGATGATAACATAGAACAACCATGGGATGATCCGAAGATGAAAAAGATTAACAATCACGCCATGGGCATGTTCAGCAATGATTTGGCCTCCTGGAAAGGGAGGGTGAAACGAGCTATTGAGGCTGAGGAACCCCTGTCCAAGATTTTGGAGGAAAATCCTACACTTATGGAAGAGGAGTTCGAAAATTTCAAGGACACTTGCGCTACAGAGGCAGCCAAGGCTAAGGCTGCGAAATTCAAGAGCCTTCAGCAAAGGAACACGGGGAAGCATTGCCTCGGAAGCCATGGCTACCTCGGTAAAAGGCCCATATGGGATAAGGAGGACGCGGAACGTGAAGCCGCGGGTATCCCAGAACCCTTCGCGAAGTTCACCAACCCCTTGGAGCGTGACTTCATCAGGGCCCGCTACAAGTGGGACAAGGAAAAGAAGGTTTTTTACACGGACCAGATCACGAGGAAATTGATTAGACTACTGGTAATTATTCTTTTACCACCTTACATTTAGCTCCAGATCTAGTCGACTACACATTCCTAAATGGTTCACACTCCTTCTGCAGGAGAAGCAACACCAGCTTGCAGCTGAAAGCCCTACTTCTCTGATGTGGCCCAAGTGGGACACCCCTCTCAACCGGGCCTTGAACGAACTTAAGGGACTCCCTTTGGGCCAGCGGCCGCAATATGGTCGTGTGCACGGCGCTGGAGACGGCGCCACATGGAAGGTGTTTTACAATGAGGGCCCAGAGGCCAAGAAGCAGAAAAAGAAGTTTAGTCAGGCGGACATCAACGAGAAGGTGAAGCTTGTGGTCGAGAAAAAAGCAGCTGAGGACGCGGAAAAACAGTCAAGGAGAAAAATGAGTTACTACAGCAGGCAGTCAATGCAGCTGTAACTGCCTGGATAAATGATTTCGCTACTAACTTGGTTCCAGCTATCATCAACTGGACGAAGGAAAATCCAGACAAGACGGTACATGATTTCCCGTTGCCCAGTTTTGTCGGGAGCAACTCCGTGAACAACAACACCACCGCACCATCACTTGCTCACGCAACCGGGCCTCCTCTCGCAGTCGCTCCCGCTCATAGCAGCCCGTCCTCAGTCTCTGGCGCGCTAGGTGAGCCTTCGTCTTTGGCTGAGCTCGACGCCCTCACGGTAATTACATGTCGCACCAACATATATATATATATATATATATATATATATATATATATAGAATATTCCATTTTCGTTGCCTTTCGGATGTTTTATGCCACAGACATATGTGTTTGCAGGCGGAAGAAACCCCGTGCACTATACTCTACTTGATCAAAGGCCAGAAGGTGGACGTGCGAAAGGGGATGATAATGAACCCCTTGCAACCCACGTTCCACAACCAGCCGATCCCCGTTGGGAACTTCAGGGTTAACTTGTTTAGTGTGAAATCAGGGCACGAGGATTTGCCTCCTCTAGTGCAGCATGTGGGAGAGGACGACGAGACCCCGCCGCGGATTGGAAGCTGCAAGGATGATACGTCCATTTTGCATCATGCTTTTATATCAATATTTATTGCATCATGGGCTATTATTACCCATTATGTCACAATACTTATGCCTATTCTCTCTTATTTTACAAGGTTTACATAAGGAGGGAGAATGCTGGCAGCTGGAATTCTGGGCTGGAAAAGGAGAAAATATTAGAGACCTATTCTTCACAACTCCAAAAGTCCTGAAACTCCACGAAAGTTATTTTTGGAAATAATAAAAAATATTGAGCGGAAGAAATACCAGAGGGGGCCCACACCCTGGCCACGAAGGTGGGGGGCGCGCCCCCTGCCTCGTGGGCCCCCTGTTGGCCCTCCGGTGCCCATCTTCTTCTATATGAAGTCTTTCGTCCAAAGTAAAATCATAAGCAAGCTTTCGGGATGAGACTCCACCGCCACGAGGCGGAACCTTGGCGGAACCAATCTAGGGCTCCGGCAGAGCAGTTCTGCCAGGGACACTTCCCTCCGGGAGGGGGAAATCATCGCCATCGTCATCACCAAAGCTCCTCTCATCAGGGGAGGGCAATCTCCATCAACATCTTCACCAGCACCATCTCCTCTCAAACCCTAGTTCATCTCTTGTATCCAAATCTTGTCTCTAAGTCTGGGATTGGTACCTGTAGGTTGCTAGTAGTGTTGATTACTCCTTGTAGTTGATGCTAGTTGGTTTATTTGGTGGAAGATCATATGTTCAGATCCTATATGCATATTAATACTCCTCTGATTATGAACATGAATATGCTTTGTGAGTAGTTACGTTTCTTCCTGAGGACATGGGAGAAGTCTTGCTATTAGTAGTCATGTGAATTTGGTATTCGTTCGATATTTTGATGAGATGTATGTTGTCTATCCTCTAGTGGTGTTATGTGAACGTCGACTACATGACATTTGACCATTATTTGGGCCTAGAGGAAGGAATTGGGAAGTAATAAGTAGATGATGGGTTGCTAGAGTGACAGAAGCTTAAACCCTAGTTTATGCGTTGCTTCGTAAGGGGCTGATTTGGATCCACATGTTTCATGCTACGGTTAGGTTTACCTTAATACTTCTTTTGTAGTTGCGGATGCTTGCAATAGGGGTTAATCATAAGTGGGATGCTTGTCCAAGTAAGGGCAGCACCCAAGCACCGGTCCACCCACATATCAAATTATCAAAGTACCGAACGCGAATCATATGAACGTGATGAAAACTAGCTTGACGATAATTCCCATGTGTCCTCGGGAGCGCTTTTCTCTATATAAGAGTGTGTCCAGGCTTGTCCTTTGCTATAAAAACGATTGGGCCACCTTGGTGCACTTTATTTACTTTTGTTACCTGTTGCTCGTTACAAATTATCCTATCACAAAACTATCTGTTACCTATAATTTCAGTGCTTGCAGAGAATACCTTGATGAAAACCGCTTATCTTTTCCTTCTGCTCCTCGTTGGGTTTGACACTCTTACTTATCGAAAGGACTACGATAGATCCCCTATACTTGTGGGTCATCAAGACTCCTTTCTGGCGCCGTTGCCGGGGAGTGAAGCTCCTTTGGTAGGTGGAATTTGGTAAGGAAAAATTTATATAGTGTGCTGAAATTTACTGTCACTTGTTACTATGGAAAGTAATCCTCTGAGGGGCTTGTTCGGGGTATCTTAACCCCGACCAGTAGAGCAAAGAGTTGCTCCTCAACCCACTGAACCAACTGAAAATGAAAATGTCTACTTTGAAATTCCTTCGGGTATGTTAGAAAAACTGCTCGCTAATCCTTTTGCAGGAGACGGAACAATGCATCCTGATGAGCACCTAATCTATGTGGATGAAGTTTGTGAATTATTTAAGCTTGCAGGTATACCCGATGATGTTATTAAGAAGAAGGTCTCCCCTTTATCTTTTAAGGGAGATGCATTGACATGGTATAGGCTATGTGATGATATGGGATCATGGAACTACAAACGATTGAAATTGGAATTTCATCAGAAGTTTTATCCTATGCATCTTGTTCATCATGATCACAATTATATATATAATTTCTGGCCTCGTGAAGGAGAAAGCATCGCTCAAGCTTGGGGGAGGCTTAAATCAATGTTATATTCATGCCCCAATCATGAGCTCCCAAGAGAGATAATTATTCAAAGTTTTTATGCTCGGCTTTCTCATAACAATCCCACCATGCTCGATACTTCTTGTGCTGGCTCTTTTATGATGAAGACTATTGAATTCAAATGGGATTTATTGGAAAGAATTAAACGCAACTCTGAAGATTGGGATCTCGACGAAGGTAAGGAGTTAGGTATGACACCTAAGTTTGATTGTGTTAAATCTTTTATGGATACCGATGTTTTCCGTAAATTTAGCACTAAATATGGACTTGACTCTAAGATAGTAGCTTCTTTCTGTGAATCCTTTGCTACTCATGTTGATCTCCCTAAGGAGAAGTGGTTTAAATATCATCCTCCCATAGAAGTAAAAGTAGCTGCACCTATTAAAGTTGAAGAAAAGACTATCACTTATAATGATCCTATTGTTCCTACTGCTTATGTTGAGAAACCACCTTTCCCTGTTAGAATAAAGGATCATGCTAAAGCTTCAACTGTGGTTCGTAAAAGCAATATTAGAACCTATACACCTCCTGAGCAAGTTAAAGTTGAACCTAATATTGCTATTTTTAAAGATCTCTTGGCTGATAATATTGATGGGCATGTTATTTATTTCCGTGAAGAGACTGCTAGAATTGTTAAACCTTGTGCTAAAGATAAACATAGACCTGTGGTAGGCATGCCTGATATTTCTGTTAAAATTGGAGATCATTGTTATCATGGCTTATGTGACATGGGTGCTAGTGCTAGTGCAATACCTATTGACTTATACAAAGAAATTATGCATGATATTGCATCTACTGAGTTAGAAGATATTGATGTCACAATTAAACTTGCCAATAGAGATACTATTTCACCCATGGGAATTGTTAGAGATGTTGAAGTCTTGTGTGGGAAAACTAAATATCCTGCTGATTTTCTTGTTCTTGGTTCCCCACAAGATAGCTTTTGTCCCATTATATTTGGTAGACCCTTCTTGGACACTGTTAATGCTAAGATAGACTACGAAGAGGATGTTGTTACTATTGGTTTGGGTGATATGTCTCATGAGTTTAATTTCTCTAAATTTCGTAGACAACACCGTGAAGAGGAATTGCCTAGTAAGGATGAAACTATTGGTCTTGCTTCTATTGCCGTACCTCCTAATGATCCTTTGGAACAATATTTGCTAGACCATGAAAATGATATGTTTATGAATGAAAGAAGGGAAATAGATGAAGTATTCTTTAAATAGGAACCTATCCTGAAGCACAAGCTGCCTGTTGAAATCCTAGGGGATCCTCCTCCACCCAAGGGTGATCCCGTGTTTGAGCTTAAACCGTTACCTGATACTCTTAAATATGCTTATCTTGATGAGAAAAAGATATATCCTGTTATTATTAGTGCTAACCTTTCAGAGCATGAAGAAGAGAGATTACTGAAAACTCTGAAGAAGCACCGTGTTGCTATTGGTTATACTCTTGATGATCTTAAGGGCATTAGTCCCACTCTATGTCAACACAAAATAAATTTGGAGAAAGATGCCAAACCAGTTCGTGATCACCAACGACGGCTGAATCCTAAGATGAAAGAAGTGGTAAGAAAGGAAATACTAAAGCTCCTTGAGGCAGGTATAATTTATCCCGTTGCTGATAGTCAGTGGGTAAGTCATGTCCATTGTGTCCCTAAAAAGGGAGGTATTACCGTCGTTCGTAATGATAAAGATGAATTGATCCCGCAAAGAATTATTACAAGTTATAGGATGGTAATTGATTTCCGCAAATTGAATAAAGCTACTAAAAAGGATCATTACCCCTTACATTTTATCGATCAAATGCTAGAAAGATTATCCAAACATACACATGTTTGCTTCCTAGATGGTTATTCTGGTTTCTCTGAAATACCTGTGTCAGCTGATGATCAATCTAAGACCACTTTCACTTGTCCTTTTGGTACTTTTGCTTATAGACGTATGCCTTTTGGTTTATGTAACGCACCTTCTACCTTTCAAAGATGCATGATGGCTATATTCTCTGACTTTTGTGAAAAGATTTGTGAGGTTTTCATGGACGATTTCTCCGTCTATGGATCCTCTTTTGATGATTGCTTGAGCAACCTTGATCGAGTTTTGCAGAGATGTGAAGAAACTGACCTTGTCTTGAACTGGGAAAAGTGCCACTTTATGGTTAATAAAGGTATTGTCTTGGGGCATAAAATTTCTGAAAGAGGTATTGAAGTTGATAAAGCCAAGGTCGATGCTATTGAAAAGATGCCATGTCCCAAGGACATCAAAGGTATAAGAAGTTTCCTTGGTCATGCCGGTTTTTATAGGAGGTTCATTAAGGACTTCTCAAAAATTTCTCGGCCTCTGACTAATTTATTGCAAAAAGATATACCATTTGTCTTTGATGATGATTGTGTAGAAGCATTTGAAATACTTAAGAAAGCATTAATCTCTGCACCTATTGTTCAGCCACCTGATTGGAATTTACCCTTAGAAATTATGTGTGATGCTAGTGATTATGCTGTAGGTGCTGTTATAGGGTAAAGAGTTGATAAGAAATTAAATGTTATTCAATACGCTAGTAAAACTCTAGGCAATGCTCAGAGAAATTATGCTACTACTGAAAAAGAATTCTTAGCAGTTGTATTTGCTTGTGATAAGTTCAGGCCTTATATTGTTGATTCTAAAGTAACTATTCACATTGATCATGCTGCTATTAAATATCTTATGGAAAAGAAAGATGCTAAACCTAGACTTATTAGATGGGTTCTCCTGCTACAAGAATTTGATTTACATATTGTTGATAGAAAGGGAGCTGAGAACCCCGTTGCAGACAACTTGTCTAGGTTAGAGAATGTTCTTGATGACCCACTACCTATTGATGATTGCTTTCCTGATGAACAATTAAATGTCATAAATGCTTCTCGTACTGCTCCATGGTATGCTAATTATGCTCATTACATCGTTGCTAAATTCATACCACCTAGTTTCACATACCAACAAAAGAAAAAGTTTTTCTATGATTTAAGACATTACTTCTGGGATGACCCACATCTTTCTAAAGAAGGAGTAGATGGTGTTATTAGACGTTGTGTACCTGAGCATGAACAGGAACAGATCCTACGCAAGTGTCACTCCGAGGCTTATGGAGGACACCACGCTGGAGACAGAACTGCACATAAGGTATTGCAATCCAGTTTTTATTGGCCTACACTCTTCAAGGATGCCCGTAAGTTTGTTTTATCTTGTGATGAATGTCAAAGAATTGGTAATATTAGTAGACTTCAAGAAATGTCTATGAATTATTCACTTGTTATTGAACCATTTGATGTTTGGGGCTTTGATTATATGGGACCTTTTCCTACCTCTAATGGATACACACATATTTTAGTTGCTGTTGATTACGTTACTAAGTGGGTAGAAGCTATTCCAACTAGTAGTGCTGATCATAACACTTCTATTAAAATGCTTAAAGAAGTTATTTTTCCGAGGTTTGGAGTCCCTAGATAATTAATGACTGATGGTGGTTCACATTTTATTCATGGTGCTTTCCGAAAAATGCTTGCTAAATATGATGTTAATCATAGAATTGCATCTCCTTATCACTCACAGTCTAGTGGTCAAGTAGAATTGAGCAATAGAGAGCTCAAATTAATTTTGCAAAAGACTGTTAATTGATCTAGAAAGAATTGGTCCAAGAAACTGGATGATGCATTATGGGCTTATAGAACTGCATATATAAAAATCCTATGGGTATGTCTCTGTATAAAATATTTTATGGGAAAGCATGTCACTTACCTCTCGAACTAGAACATAAGGCTTATTGGGCCATTAAAGAGCTCAATTATGATTTCAAACTTGCCGGTGAGAAGAGGTTATTTGACATTAGCTCACTTGATGAATGGAGAACCCAAGCCTATGAGAATGCCAAATTGTTTAAAGAAACGGTTAAAAGATGGCATGACAAAAGGATACAAAAGCGTGAGTTTAATGTAGGAGATTATGTATTGCTATACAACTCTCGTTTAAGATTTTTTGCAGGAAAACTTCTCTCTAAATGGGAAGGCCCTTACGTTATCGAGGAGGTCTATCGTTCCGGTGCCATAAAAATCAATAACTTCAAAGGCACAAATCCGAAGGTGGTGAACGGTCAAAGAATTAAACATTATATCTCAGGTAATCCTATAAATGTTGAAACCAATGTTATTGAAACCGTAACCCCGGAGGAATACATAGGGGACACTTTCCGGAACGTTTTAGACTCCGAAAAGGAATAGGTATGTGGTACGGTAACTATACCGACTCCAAAACAGTTCTAATGGCAATTTTTCTCCGTTTTGGAATATTTAGAAAAATAGAAAAATAAGAAGCAGTCCGGGAAGGACACGAGGCCTCCACGAGGGTGGAGGGCGCGCCCTACCCTACTGGGCGCGCCCCCTACCTCGTGGGCACCTCGTGTGCTCTCCGGACTCCGTTTTCTTGCACGATACGTATTTTGGTCGGTAAAAATTCATTATATAATCTCCCGAAGGTTTTGACCACCGCATCACGCAATTATCCTATGTTCTTGTTTCGAGCTGTTTTCTGTCAAGGTTGTCAAGGCCAGGCATCATGTCGTCCCCCTCCTCCAACAATGGTGACAACGATGCTTGGCTAATGAAGATAGAGCTGGAGAGGAAAGAACCCATGGAGATCAACAAGGATGAAGGGATCAAGAAGGCCACGGAGGGCCAAGCTCCGGCAGCAGAAGACATCCTGCAACCTGATCACAATCTTCTTACCGTAGCTGAGATCGAAGCTTTCAAGATGATTGAGTTAGCTCGTATACAAAACAAGTATCTCACACGTGAAAATCTTTTGTTGAAGGAGCATATCACCGCACTCAAGGGCATTATCCGCAAGCTGGAGGACCTCTTACGCTCGATGTGCGACTATCCATCATCACCTCCACCTTCTTCACCAGCAAAGGAGACATAATCACATGGGTATGGGCACTCCCCTTGGAAACTACCAAGCTTGGGGGAGGTGCCTCGATATCGTATCACTGATACGTCTCCAACGTATCTATAATTTTTGATTGTTCCATGCTATATTATATTCTGTTTTGGACATTATTGGGCTTTATTATACACTTTTATATTATTTTTGGGACTAACCTATTAATCGGAGGCCCAGCCCAGAATTGCTGTTTTTTGCCTATTTCAGAGTTTCGCAGAAAAAGAATATCGAACGGAGTCCAAACGGAATGAAACCTTCGGGAACGTGATTTTTGGAACGAACGTGATCCAGAGGACTTGGACCCTACGTCAAGAAATCAACCAGGAAGGCACGAGGTAGGGGGCGCGCCTACCCCCCCCCCCCCCAGGCGCGCCCTCCACCCTCGTGGGCCCCCTGTTGCTCCGCCGACGTACTCCTTCCTCCTATATATACGTACGTACCCCCAAACTACCAGATACGGAGCCAAAAACCTAATTCCACCACCGCAACCTTCTGTACCCGTGAGATCCCATCTTCGGGCCTGTTCTGGAGCTCCGCCGGAGGGGGCATCGATCAAGGAGGGCTTCTACATCAACACCATAGCCTCTCCGATGATGTGTGAGTAGTTTACGTCAGACCTTCGGGTCCATAGTTATTAGCTAGATGGCTTCTTCTCTCTTTTTGGATCTCAATACAATGTTCTCCCCCTCTCTCGTGGAGATCTATTCGATGTAATCTACTTTTGCGGTGTGTTTGTTGAGACCGATGAATTGTGTGTTGATGATCAAGTTTATCTATGAACAATATTTGAATCTTCTGAATTCTTTTATGTATGATTGGTTATCTTTGCAAGTCTCTTCGAATTATCAGTTTGGTTTGGCCTACTAGATTGATCTTTCTTGCAATGGGAGAAGTGCTTAGCTTTGGGTTCAATCTTGCGGTGTCCTTTCCCAGTGACAGTAGGGGCAGCAAGGCACGTATTGTATTGTTTCCATTGAGGATAATAAGATGGGGTTTATATCATATTGCATGAGTTTATCCCTCTACATCATGTCATCTTGCTTAAAGCGTTACTCTGTTCTTATGAACTTAATACTCTAGATGCATGCTGGATAACGGTCGATGTGTGGAGTAATAGTAGTAGATGCAGGCAGGAGTCGGTCTACTTGTCTCGGATGTGATGCCTATATACATGATCATACATAGATATTCTCATAACTATGCTCAATTCTATCAATTGCTCAACAGTAATTTGTTCACCCACCGTAAATACTTATGCTCTCGAGAGAAGCCACTAGTGAAACCTATGACCCCTGGGTCTATTTTCCATCATATTAATCTTCCAACACTTAGCTATTTTCATTGCCTTTTATTTTACTTTGCATCTTTATCATAAAAATACCAAAAATATTATCCTATCATATCTATCAGATCTCACTCTCGTAAGTGACCGTGTAGGGATTGACAACCCCTTATCACGCTGGTTGCGAGGATTTATTTGTTTGTGTAGGTGCGAGGGACTCGTGCGTGGCCTCCTACTGGATTGATACCTTGGTTCTCAAAAACTGAGGGAAATACTTACGCTACTTTGTTGCATCACCCTTTCCTCTTCAAGGGAAAACCAACGCAGTGCTCAAGAGGTAGCAATCACCATCACATCTCTATCTTTATCGTTTTTCTTAATTCGGTCCTTTTAGTAATATCTTGATCTAGTAGAATAAAGCTTTTGGTATGATCTAGTTTTGAGTTTTGCTTTATGATCCCTCTATGTAATCGAGTCCGTGAGTTATATAATAAAGATTAGTGTTGTCAAGGGCTTGATTGTCTTGCTATGATTTTGAGTGAATAAAAGAAAGAGAAAAGAATAAAAAGAAACAAAGAGATCATATTGATTTTATGGAGAGTAATGACTTCACATAGAAAGAGTATGATGATTAAAAGTTGTTGAGAGTTGACAAACATAGCTTTGGTCATCGTTGCAATTAATAAGAAGTAATAAAGAAAGAGAGGTTTCATATATAAATATACTATCTTGGACATCTTTTATGATTGTGAGCTCTCATTAGAACATGACATGCTAAAGAGTTGATGTTGGACAAGGAAGACAACGTAATGGGTTATGTTTTATTATATCTGAGATAAAGTATATTGTCATGGATCATCCAACATGTTGAGCTTGCCTTTCCCCCTCATGCTAGCCAAATTCTTTGCACCAAGTAGAGATACTACTTGTGCTTCCAAATACCCTTAAACCCAGTTTTGCCATGAGAGTCCACCATATCTACCTATGGATTGAGTAAGATCCTTCAAGTAAGTTGTCATCGGTGCAAGCAATAAAAATTGCTCTCTAAATATGTATGATTGATTAGTGTGCAGGAATTAAGCTTTATACGATCTTGTGATGTGGAAGAAATAAAAGCGACGGACTGCATAATAAAGGTCCATATCACAAGTGGCAATATAAAGTGACGTTCTTTCGCATAAGATTTTGTGCATCCAACCCTGAAAGCGCATGACAACCTCTGCTTCCCTCTGCGAAGGGCCTATCTTTTACTTTTATCTTCTACCTTATGCAAGAGTCATGGTGATCTTCACCTTTCTTTTTTACATTTTATCCTTTGGCAAGCACATTGTGTTGGAAAGATCCTGATATATATATCTAATTAGATGTAAGTTAGCATGAGTTATTATAGTTGACATTACCCTTGAGGTAAAAGGTTGGGAGGCGAAACTATAAGCCCCTATCTTTCTCTGTGTCCGATTAAAACTCTGTAACCACAAGTATTGCGTGAGTGTTAGCAATTGTGAAAGACTAAATGATAGTTTAGTATGTGGACTTGTTGAAAATCTCTGACATAGACTCTTTCTGATGTTATGATAAATTGCAATTGCTTCAATGACTGAGATTATAGTTTGTTGGTTCTCAATAAAGTTTCTGATTCATACTTTGCATTGTGAATAGATTATTACTTGAGCATAAGAGATCATATGACAATATCCATATATGTTGCTGTTATGAGAATGATCATGATGCCCTCATGTCCGTATTTTATTTTATCGACACCTCTACCTCTAAACATGTGGACATATTTATCGTTATCGGCTTCTGCTTAAGGACAAGCGAGGTCTAAGCTTGGGGGAGTTGATACGTCCTCTTGCATCATGCTTTTATATCAATATTTATTGCATTATGGGCTGTTATTACACATTATGTCACAATACTTATGCTTATTCTCTCTTATTTTACAAGGTTTACATAAGGACGGAGAATGCCGACAGCTAGAATTCTGGGCTGGAAAAGGAGCAAATATTAGAGACCTATTCTGCACAACTCCAAAAGTCCTAAAATTCCACGAAAGTTATTTTTGGAAATAATAAAAAATATTGAGCGGAAGAAATACCAGAGGGGGCCCACACCCTGGCCACGAGGGTGGGGGACGCACCCCCCTGCCTCGTGGGCCCCCTGTTGCCCTCCGGTGCCCATCTTCTGCTATATGAAGTCTTTCGTCCGAAGAAAAATCATAAGCAAGCTTTCGGGACGAGACTCCGCCGCCACGAGGCGGAACCTTGGCGGAACCAATCTAGAGCTCCGGCAGAGCTGTTCTGCCGGGGACAATTCCCCCCGGGAGGGGGAAATCATCGCCATCGTCATCACCAACACTCCTCTCATCGGGGGAGGGCAATCTCCATCAACATCTTCACCAGCACCATCTCCTCTCAAACCCTAGTTCATCTCTTGTATCCAATTCTTGTCTCTAAGTCTGGGATTGGTACCTGTAGGTTGCTAGTAGTGTTGATTACTCCTTGTAGTTGATGCTAGTTGGTTTATTTGGTGGAAGATCATATGTTCAGATCCTATATGCATATTAATACTCCTCTGATTATGAACATGAATATGCTTTGTGAGTAGTTACGTTTGTTCCTGAGGACATCGGAGAAGTCTTGCTATTAGTAGTCATGTGAATTTGGTATTCGTTCGATATTTTGATGAGATGTATGTTGTCTATCCTCTAGTGGTGTTATGTGAACGTCGACTACATGACACTTCACCATTATTTGGGCCTAGAGGAAGGCATTGGGAAGTAATAAGTAGATGATGGGTTGCTAGAGTGACAGAAGCTTAAACCCTAGTTTATGCGTTGCTTCGTAAGGGGCTGATTTGGATCCACATGTTTCATGCTATGGTTAGGTTTACCTTAATACTTCTTTTGTAGTTGCGGATGCTTGCAATAGGGGTTAATCATAAGTGGGATGCTTGTCCAAGTAAGGGCAGCACCCAAGCACCGGTCCACCCACATATCAAATTATCAAAGTACCGAACACGAATCATATGAACGTGATGAAAACTAGCTTGACAATAATTCCCATGTGTCCTCGGGAGCGCTTTTCTCTATGTAAGAGTGTGTCCAGGCTTGTCCTTTGCTACAAAAAGGATTGGGCCACCTTGCTGCACTTTATTTACTTTTGTTACGTGTTGCTCATTACAAATTATCCTATCACAAAACTCTTTGTTACCTATAATTTCAGTGCTTGCAGAGAATACCTTGCTGAAAACCGCTTATCATTTGCTTATGCTCCTCGTTCGGTTCGACACTCTTACTTATCGAAAGGACTACGATAGATCCCCTATACTTGTGGGTCATCAAAGGGTTGGGTGCTGCTATGGCCGAAGAATCTTATTCGTCTAGAGCTGGCCGAGAGCACACCAATAACCACACATCAACAAGCATGTGCGGAGACCACCACCCCGCCTATGCAGTTACCAGCTCATGTACTGCCGGGTGAGAGCGGCGGATGACGTGATGAAGGGGGTGCAATAGTACTGGCTGATGTAATCAGTCCTGTGGAACAGAGGATGGATGATGAGACGGAGGTCGACCCAATGGGTTTCCTCAATACAAACGCGTATGACTGTGACTTAGATATGATGAGTCAACCATATGACGAATCGGGCTATCAGGAAGGTCATAGCAGGGATTGCAAAAAGTCTCTCTTCATGAAATCCTCATAGGACACGCCTGAATATGCCGCCTCAACACATGCTCAACTAGCCGGGGGTCGTACAGTGCTTGGTCCGGGAACACTAGGGCAGGGGTTAAGGAAGGGTCTGGAAGGTGTGCCCAAGAAAAAGGAGAGGAAGAGATCACGGAAGATAGTTGCCTCCAAACAAGCCAGAGCACATAGCAGCCAGACGATGGATTCTGAAGAGCGTGTACCCGTGAAAGGTGCAGCCATGTTCCATCTCACAGGCGAGCCGATGCTACCGCCAAAATCGCTGGAGGCACTATCAGGGGATCTCAGGAGACTGCACGACCATATGCTGTCGACTGAGAAAAGCCTACTAGCCTCGAAGGATCGAGGATATCCGACATACGCGGCTCGTGTGCCTGAGGGGAAGTGGTACGTCGACACACGGCCCGCGGAGGTGTTCTTCCTGCGGTTTGACCATATCTTTGAGATGTTTCTGACAAGGCGGCTTGATTTTACAATCGTCCGCCTTTTTGCGCTACATATGAGCTCCGTCATGAAGAGAGAAGAAGTCTCGCAAATCTGTGTGGCGGATCCATACTACATGCACGAGTCTTTCTTGAGTCTCGGCGACTTTGAGCTTGAAACTGCTAGGGACTGTTAATCCCCAAGTGTAGGGAATCATCGTAGCAATTCCCAAAGGTGGAATTGATAAGTATGGAGTGTCGAACCCACAAGGAGCTAAAGGTAAGATCAATATTCTCTCAAGTCGTATCAGCCACTGATACGACTCTACGAACACCAAACGTTTGCTTCCAACTTGAAACGGGAAATAAAACTACGTTGTGGGTATGAAGAGGATAACTTTGCATGGTATCGGAGAGCTAAAACATAAAAGTAGGTGCTGTTATCATAAAGTTAGACTATAATACTAAATATTATAAATAGCGAGTGTGGAATAATGATGGGTCGGTGTGCAGAATTGTCCTAGGCAATTGTTAACAAGACCGGTAGTCGTCATTGCAATTTCATATGAGGGAGAGGCATATGCTAACATACTTTCTCTACTTGGATCATATGCACTTATGATTGGAACACTAGCAAGCATCCGCAACTACTAAAGATTATTAAGGTAAAACCCAACCATAGCATTAAAGCATCAAGTCCTCTTTATTCCCATACACAACAACCACCTTACTCGGGTTTGTGTTTCAGGCACTCACCAACCCACTATAAGTGAATCATGAACGTATTGCAATACCCTACAGCAGGAATCCCTCATGCTTGCACGACACAGAGGGCACCATAGGACAGCACCAAAATAAAACATACAACTCGTACCAATCTAGATCATCAATCAACCCAAAGACAAGGGATATCTACTCAAAACATCATAGGATGGCAACACATCATTGGATCATAATATGTGGCATAAAGCACCATGTTCAAGTAGGGATTACAGTGGGGTACGGGAGAGTGGACCACGTAAAATAGATGAGGATGTGATGATGATGGTGATGTTGATGAAGACGATCACCACAGCGATGATTCCCCTCCCGATGGCACTCCGGCGCCACCGAGAGAGAGGAGGAGAGGTTCTCCCCCTTGTGCTTCCTCCTCCATGGCCTCCCCCTAGATGGGGAGAGGTTCTCCCTCTTGTCCTTGGCCTTCATGGCGATGATGGCCCCTCCGGGGTCCTCCTCCATGGCCTCCGGTGATGATGGCCCCCTCCGGCAGTGTGCCAGAGAGGGCCTAGATTGATTTCTCGTGGCTACAGAGGCTTGCGGCGGAGGAACTTCTGATCTAGGTTATTTTCTGGGGGTTTCTGTATTTATAGGAATTTTTGGCATTGGTTTCACGTCAGGGGGGTCTCCCAGTCGTCCACGAGGCAGGGGCCCACGCCCAGGGGGGTGGGCGCGCCCCCACCCTCGTGGACAGCCCGGGACTCTTCTGGCCCAACTCTTTTGCTCCAGGGGCTTCTTTTGGTCCATAAAAAATCAACCAAAATTGGCATGTCAATTGGACTCCGTTTGGTATTCCTTTTCTGTAAAACTCAAAAACAAGGAAAAAACAGGAACTGGCATTGGGCTCTAGGTTAATAGGTTAGTCCCAAAAATCATATAAAATAGCATATAAATGCATATAAAACATCTAAGATGGATAATATAATAGCATGAATACTTCATAAATTATAGATACGTTGGAGACGTATCAGCATCCCCAAGCTTAATTCCTGCTCGTCCTCGAGTAGGTAAATGATAAAAGAAATAATTTATGAAGTGTGAATGCTAGCAGGTGCACAAGTTTGATCAATGATAATTACAATCAGCTTTCCTACCATCATTATATGTCATAACAGTAGCTCATCTCATAAAACTTTTCATGATCAAGTAACAAGCTATTCACATGTTAAAGTATAGATCATAAACTTTCTTGAAAACTAACAAACAATGCTCTTAGTCATCAAACAATTGCAATTCATTTTATTTTCAGGAAGGGTCTATGTCAGAGCTTTGATTTAGCAAACTCCACAAACTCAACTATCATTTAATCTTTCACAATTGCTAACACTCACGTGATATTTATGGGTTCAAAGTTTTAATCGGACACAGAGAAAGATAAGGGCTTATAGATTCTCCTCCCAACCTTTTACCTCAAGGGTAATGTCAACAATAATAGTTCATGATAACTTACATCCAATTGGATATATATATATATATACATATATATATATATATCAGGATCTTTCCAACACAATGTGCTTGCCAAAGGATAAAATGTAAAAAGAAAAGGTGAAGATCACCATGACTCTTGCATAAGGTAGAAGATAAAAGTAAAAGATAGGCCCTTCGCAGAGGGAAGCGGAGGTTGTCATGTGCTTTTAAGGTTGGATGCACAAAATCTTAATGCAAAAGAACGTCACTTTATATTGCCTCTTGTGATAGAGACCTTTATTATGCAGTCCGTTGCTTTTATTTCTTCCCTATCACAAGTTTGTATAAAGCTTATTTTCTTCGCACTAATAGATCATACATATTTAGAGAGCAATTTTTATTACATGCACCGATGACAACTTACTAGAAGGATCTTACTCAATCCATAGGTAGGTATGGTGGACTCTCATGGCAAAACTAGTTTAAGGGATATTTGGAAGCACAAGTAGTATCTCTTCTTGGTGCAAAGAGTTTGGCTAGCATAAGGGGGAAAGGCAAGCTCAACATGTTGGATGATCCATGACAATATACTTTATTTCAAATATAAGAAAACATAACCCATTATGTTGTCTTCCTTGTCCAACATCAACCTTTTAGCATGTCATATTTTAATGAATGCTCACAATTACAAAAGATGTCCAAGATAGTATATTTATATGTGAAATCTCTCTTCCTTCAATATTCTTTCATGAATTGTTCAAGTGACCAATTCTGAGTTTGCTAACCTTCAATAAGTTTACTACCTATACTTATTATGTGTGAAGTCGTTACTCCCCATGTTATAAGCATATGAAACATATATAAATTCAGATTTATGACATTCAATTCATTCAACCATTACTCATAGGATATACGTGAAGCACATGAGTAAATGACAAACTACTCTAAAAGATAAAAGTGAAGAACACTGAGTAGTCAAATAATTAACTAGCCATGGGAGGATTCTTTTTCATTCAATATTTCAGATCCAATGATTTTATTCAAACAGCAAGTAAAATTGAAAATACGCTCCAAGCAAAACACATATCATGGGACGAATAAAAATATAGCTCCGAGTAAGGTATACCGATAGTTTTGAAGACGAAAGAGGGGATGCCTTCCGGGGCATCCCCAAGGTTAGGTGCTTGAGTATTCCTTTAATATTAACTTGGGGTGCCTTGGGCATCCCCAAGCTTAGGGTCTTTCCACTCCTTATTCTCCTCATATCGGTATCTCACCCAAAGCTTGAATACTTCAATCACACAAAACTTCGGTACTGTCAAAGACAAGGTTCTTAATTGTTACCACACAATATATACTATACCCAATCATTTCTACAATTTATATTAAAAAATATAAGCCATAGAAACTAAAAAACAAGCAAACTATGCAATGAAAACATAATCTGTCAGAAACAGAACAGTGTGTAATGATCTGAACAGAAACCATACTTATCCTACTCCAAAAATTATGAAATAAGTTGGTGGACGTGAGAAATTTGCCTATTTATCTTCTGCAAAAAGAATCAACTCAAAAGCACTCTTCTGTAAAAAATGGCAGCTAATGTCGTGAGCGCAAAGTTTCCGTTTTTTACAGCAAGATCACATTATCTTTCACCCAAGTCTTCCCAAAGGTCTTACTTGGCACTTTATTGAAACAAAAGCTATAGAACATGATTACTACAGTAGCTTAATCATTTAAACACACAAAAAAAATAAGGGTAAATATTGGGTTGTCTCCCAACAAGCGCTTTTCTTTAATGCCTTTTAGCTAGGCATGATGATTTCAATGATGCTCACATAAAAGATAAGAATTGAAACATAAAGAGAGCATCATGAAGAATATGACTAGCACATTTGAATCTAACCAACTTCCTATGCCTAGGGATTTTGTGACACATAATTTATAGGAACAAGAATCAACTAGCATAGGAAGGCAAAACAAGTATAACTTCAAAACTTTAAGCACATAGAGAGGAAACTTGATATTATTGCAACTCCTACAAGCATATATTCCTCCCTCATTATAATTTTCAGTAGCATCCTGAATGAATTCATCAATAAAACCATCACATAAAGCATTCTTTTCATGATCTATAAGCATATAAATTTTTCTACTCTCCACATAAGCAAAATTCTTGTTATTCGGAATAGTGGGATCACTAATTCCTAAAGTTGACACTCTTCCAAACCCACTTTAGATGATAGTATTATTCATACTCCAAAAGATATAAGTGAAGTTCATGGATCATTCTACAATAAATATAGTCTAACCAATATCCAAGCTCAAAATATATAAGTGAAGCACACGAAGCATTCTATAAAACCATACTCAAAAGATTTAAGTGAAGTGCAAAGAGCATTCTATAAGGTCATACTGAAAAGATATAAGTGAAGCACATGGATCATTCTATAAATCGATGAAGGGATATCTCATACTAGCATGGTTCTTAAAAAAATAAAAACACAAGGGACACAAATCATGTGAACAAAACAAAAACCGAGGTATACCGATAATTGTTGAAGAATAAAGATGGGATGCCAACCGAGGCATCCCCAAGCTTATATGCTTGAGTATCCTTGAAATATTTACTTGGGATGCCTTGGGCATCCCCAAGCTTGAACTCTTGCCTCTCTTTATTCTTCTCATATTGATAGCTCCTCGATCTTTGAACACTTCATCCACACAAAACTTTAACAAAAACTTTGTGAGATTCGTTAGTATAATAAAGCAAATCACTACCTTTAGGTACTTTTGCAAACTTATTCCAATTTCATATTAGAACTATATCCACTACAGGAATCAACTACTTTGCCGTCTGCCACGGCAGACGGCAAAGGCAAGGATTGCGGACGGCAAACGCCTTTGCCGTCTGCCGCGGACGGCAAAAGGCTCCGGCAAAGTAGGCATCGGTAAAGAGCTTCTTTGCCATCTACTTTTTGAAGCGGATGGCTAAGGGGCCTTTGCCGTCTGCCAGCGGACGGCAAAGGTCATGGCTCTTTGCCATCTGCTGGCAGACGGCATTGACTGGCTCTTTGCCATCTGCTAGCAGACGGCAAAGACTGGCTCTTTGTCTAGCAGATGGCAAAGACTGGCTCTTTGTCGTCTGCCAGCAGATGGCAAAGAGCCTATATTGCCGCATTTAATTCTGTTATTTCTTATATCAATTCATTTTCACAGAAAATCAAACACACACACAGAGAGATATATATGACCAATAGTCATGAACACACAGTAGCAAGTTTCATCCATACATATACATAGTTTCATCAATATTACACAGTTTCATCCATAGGTAGCAAGTTTCACAAAGTCAAAACAAAAACTATAGACAAGCACTCCATATCTGAAATTACAAGAAATGACCTAAAACTAAATATCTATTTTCCTAAAAACTATCTTATTACTAAGATCTTCTCTGGACCTTCTTCTTTTCTTCCAACCTGCATAACAAAAACACTAAGAAAGAGAGAATGGGTTAGGAGTAGAAATGTAGCATTTCACTTGGTGAAATACAAGTTCAGTTTTTATGTAAGTTTAACACATGGAAAGCTGGAGAGCATGCTGAGAGTTTTCTTGCCTCAGGACCAGGGTAGCCACCAACGGGCCAGCCAAGGGGCCAGTTCACATCCTTCTGGAGGAGAGTGTACTCCTGCTCAATTCCATACCTGTTTGGGTACAGAGATAGGCCTAATCAGTGCTAATCTATATTGTACAACTTATTATGTTCTCACGTGTGTATGTGTGTTAAGACACAAGAGCGCTACTACAACTTTTATATGAAACACTGCAACAACAAAAAACTTGAAATATCGACGGAGGTATTCGTACCATGTCTCCTCAGCTGCAACCTTCGAGGTGTTGAAGATCTTGGCAGCATTGTGCCTCTTGTTGGTGGGGATTGGAACACCTTGTGGTGTGTAGCAGTCGCACATAACCTACAAGGAGTAATAAATAGGAAAAGATCAACAAACCAACGACTTTGCGCCAAATACAGTAGAAACTTGGCCTCTGATTTAGCTGAAGCTTTTTTTCTCAGCTCAAGTATTTAAGATTTGTGTTAGTCAAACAGTTGTCTGAAAGGCCAAGTTGTTTCTCTGAAGAGACAGTCTCATAAGCAATTAATTATGAGCCAAGTAGGTCAACTAGTGGAATTTCAGGGTGTTTACACAACAGGGCGCAAACACCTGGTTATTTTGTAAGCAAACCAGGAAAGTAGAAATACTGTAAGTAAAACGCTATACCAAAGTTTCTGTCAATTATGTTCGAGAGAGGGCACAAAAGGTGCAGTGTTTCCGCATGAGATAAAAATAGATGACGTGGACTTAGGTGTAGAAAATTACCACCCTCCAAAACAAACGACAGACCTTTTATATGCAACAAAGTAAAGAAGTTTACAAATTAACAGCTTGTCTGAATCTATTTCTAATGTGAGAAAGTAGGTTACTGAAATAACTTACATGCAGTTTATCAATAGGAATAGACATAAACAAGGTGATACATCCGTATTAAACTTGGATAAATAGGGCACCAAAGCAAAGAAAGTAGAACATTTGGTGTAAATATTTGTGGTTGTTCTTCCATTAGCAATGGTATCTACTTGGCAACAGCAAAAGGATGAAATTTAGCTACATAAATATTTGGTGTTTCTCCAAATTCTAAAGATGAAATAACTGAACATTGAAAGAACAGTAAAAAAATATACAAAGCAAGGATACACAAGCACACACAGCACACACGCATGTAGGCAGAACTGGCCCAGCCATGGCCGCCGCGACATGGATTCCTCACTGCCGCCGCCGTGACATACATGGATCAGAGGTAGATGCATAGGAGAGGAGTGCATAGGGAGAGGAGTCGAGGGTTGGTACCATGAGCGTACGTGCAGGCCTGAAGCCGTCAAGGCGGGAGGCAAGTTGAAAGGCTCGGGGGTGGGGTGGGGGGCGTCTCTCTCTATGCTCGGCCCTGGTAGCTGCATGGCGCCGGAGATCTCGTGTATGGGCTGCAGCACGACCCTGGTGGCCGATGGGCTTGGCCGGCGATGCTCCGGCGAGGGGCGTCACTCCGGCGAGGAGGAGGCCCGTGCGGCGAGGGGGAGGCCGGATCCGGAGTGGCCGGACCTCCTGCGGCCGGATCCGGGCGCGAGGCAGCGTGGGGCGGCGGTGGCGACGCGGGGACGCGGGCGGGGTGCAGGGGAGCTCGGTGCACGGCTCCCATGGTGGCGGCAGATCTCGAGGTTGGGGCGACGGGCGACGAGGCTTCCGCAGCAGGGCCGCGAGCCTTTGGGGAGGTGGCGGCGCAGGCGGTAGCGCGAGGCGGCGGGGCTCCTAGGTTCCGGTGAGGTGGCGGCGCGCACCGGCGGGCGGAGGCAAGGTGGCGCAGCAGCACGGGGTCGAGGGAGGCGGGGTCGGGCGGTGCTCGGCTATGGGGCAGGGGCGGAGAGAGAGGGGACAGAGATAGAGGAGGTGGGGGCAATGGTTTTCTTTTTACCCAAAAAAAAAGATAGCCACCCTCTTTGCCGTCCGCCAGCAGATGGCAAAGAATCTTTGCCGTCCGCTGGTGGACGGCAAAGAGGGTGGGGGGTGGACCATTGCAGTGTACTAGCATCCGCCGGCACCTCTTTGCCGTCCGCTGGCAGATGGCAAAGATTCTTTGCCATCTGCCAGCAGACGGCAAAGAAATGACAGATGGCAAAGACCTTCTTTGTCGTCTGCCTGTTCTTTGTCGTCTGTTGTTTGGTAGCTGATGGCAAAGACCTTCTTTGCCGTCCGCAAGCAGACGGCAAAGTACCAGCAGACGGCAAAATCCCTGATTCCAGTAGTGATCTACTGTATTCCAACTTTACCATGGTTCATACCCCCCGATACTACACATAGATTCATCAAAATAAGCGATCAACACATAGAAAACAGAATCTGTCAAAAACAGGACAGTCTGTAGTAATATGGAAGTTTAGTAAACTTCTGTAACTCCTAAAATTATGAAATAAATGTGAAAATTTGAACAATTTGTACATAAGCAATGTGCAAAAAGTTTCAGACCCATTTGACCTTCCAGTAAAAAATGTAAAATCACGCGATACAGCCAAAGTTTCTGTTTTTGTTCTGCACATAGTAAACAAGAAATGTAATCATCCTAGAACCAAAGCTTGGCACATTATTTTTATAATACAATGGACATACACAAGGGGATAATTATTTACAGAGAAACTTCCATGAAAAATTGTACATTTTTTCCGTGAGCATGAACACAAGTGCTCAAGGTCGACCCTCACTTCTTCAATGCATAACTTTCCAATCACTTCTCTTTTTGAAAAAAAATAGTCATGAGAGGCAAGTACTTTTTTTGTATTTTCATTCTTTTAATTTTTTTTGTATGTTTCACCCACAACTAAACAGAAACAAAAAGGAAAAAACAAAATCTACTTAGTGGAGAAAGCAAACAAGCACACACGAGAATATCAACCCCACGCTATTGCTCCCCGGCAACGGCGCCAGAAAAGAGCTTGATAATCCCCAAGTGTAGGGAATCATCGTAGCAATTCCCAAAGGTGGAAGTGATAAGTATGGAGTGTCGAACCCACAAGGAGCTAAAGGTAAGATCAATATTCTCTCAAGTCATATCTGCCACTGATACGACTCTACGTACACCGAACATTTGCTTCCAACTAGAAACGGAAAATAAAACTATGTTGTGGGTATGAAGAGGATAACTTTGCATGGTATCGGAGAGCTAAAACGTAAAAGTAGGTGTTGTTATCATAAAGTTAGAGTATATTACTAGATATTATAAATAGCGAGTGTGGAATAATGATGGGTCGGTGTGCGGAATTGTCCTAGGCAATTGTTAACAAGACCGGTAGTCGTCACTGCAATTTCATATGAGGGAGAGGCACAAGCTAACATACTTTCTCTACTTGGATCATATGCACTTATGATTGGAACTCTAGCAAGCATCCGCAACTACTAAAGATCATTAAGGTAAAACCCAACCATAGCATTAAAGCATCAAGTCCTCTTTATTCCCATACGCAACAACCCCCTTACTCGGGTTTGTGTTTCAGGCACTCACCAACCCACTATAAGCGAATGATGAACGTATTGCAACACCCTACAGCGGGAATCCCTCACGCTTGCGCGACACGGAGGGCACCATAGGACAGCACCAAAATAAAACATACAAATCGTACCAATCTAGATCATCAATCAACCAAAGACAAGGGATATCTACTCAAAACATCATAGGAGGGCAACACATCATTGGATCATAATATGTGGCATAAAGCACCATGTTCAAGTAGGGATTACAGTGGGGTATGGGAGAGTGGACCACGTAAAATAGATGAGGATTTGATGATGATGGTGATGTTGATGAAGACGATCACCACAGCGATGATTCCCCTCCCGATGGCACTCCGGCGCCACCGAGAGAGAGGAGGAGAGGTTCTCCCCCTTGTGCTTCCTCCTCCATGGCCTCCCCCTAGATGGGGAGAGGTTCTCCCTCTTGTCCTTGGCCTTCATGGCGATGATGGCCCCTCCGGCGTCCTCCTCCATGGCCTCCGGTGATGATGGCCCCCTCCGGCAGTGTGCCAGAGAGGGCCTAGATTGATTTCTCGTGGCTACAGAGGCTTGCGGCGGCGGAACTTCTGATCTAGGTTATTTTCTGGGGGTTTCTGTATTTATAGGAATTTTTGGCGTTGGTTTCACATCAGGGGGGTCTCCGAGTCGTCCACGAGGCAGGGGCCCACGCCCAGGGGGGTGGGCACGCCCCCACCCTCGTGGACAGCCCGAGACTCTTCTGGCCAACTCTTTAGCTCCAGGGGCGTCTTTTGGTCCATAAAAAATCAAAAAAATTGGCACGTCAATTGGACTCCGTTTGGCATTCCTTTTCTGTAAAACTCAAAAACAAGGAAAAAACAGGAACTGGCACTGGGCTCTAGGTTAATAGGTTAGTCCCAAAAATCATATAAAATAGCAAATAAATGCATATAAAACTTCTAAGATGGATAATATAATAGCATGAATACTTCATAAATTATAGATACGTTGGAGACGTATCAGGGACTACCTCCAAAACTTCATGGTACAGAATAAGGACCAGGAAATTGTCCTCCTGCCTTATCATCCAAAGTAAGTCAGTTCCAGACAACCCTTTCGTACATTTCAATCATTCCTTCTCGCTCATATGGTGAATAATTTGAGGTGTCTTTTCCCCGCAGCAACGGGTGTGCCGTCCTTATCGTTCTTTACCCGTGAGTCTCCCACGCCGTTTATTTCGACCCTTCCAGAGACTACGAGAAGAAGGACTACACCCACATAATGAATATTCTAGATGATGCTCTCCAAGGCTTCAGCATTAGAGGTGGCCACATGCAGATCAGGAAACAAAGGAACAAGAAGATGGGTTTTGCGCATAAAACTAACTTCTGCTGCATCCATGTCCCAAAACCAAGCAAGAAGGATGGATTCTACATCCTCCATCTCATGATTGAGTTCAGCACGGATCACCAAAAGCTTCGCATGAGAAGCAGAAATGATGATCATATCCACAAGTGGCTAGAATCTCATGGAGAAGCGGATTATAATCTTAGAGATGACTTCTTTCGCATCCAAAGGGACATTGCGACGATCATCATGAAAGAAGTCGTCGATGAGAAGGGGATGTTCCACCACGACCCTATATCGCGAGCTGACGTCTGAACTCGCGTAGGCATGCAACGTCAAGACCTCACACCGTTCAAGAAGCTAGGGTCCATCCTCGATGATATGGAAGGATGGAACTTCTAGTGATTTACGATGTCGATGATGATGATATGTGTCGGTTGAACGTGTATACTTTCTGTAGCGATGAAACTTTGTGATGTCCACGGTCCCTGCCGAACTTGCGTAACGCTACTTTGTTAGTTTGGGTACGATGACCTGCGTACCTCTAGTTAATTAGTTTGCGTACTGTATGTTGCATCTAGTTGCTAACCCTTTCTTTTTCGTGTTGCTCTAGTGTATTTTGTTGCATATGATTGTACATCCTCTTGATGACGATGCATCTCTAACAGGTACCTAGTTTCTTGATGGCGAGATGGCTGTGCTATGTCGTGTACAAAGGGAAGGTTCCGGGGGTGTACAACGAGTGGCCTGAGTGTCAGGCACAAGTGAATGGGGTCTCGGGCGACAGCCATAAAGGCTTCAAAAGCAGACAATAAGGAGAAGCTAGTTACTTGAGGTTCACGCTAGTGCGAGAGAGGACTCGTAACCACTGATACGTCTCCAACGTATCTATAATTTATGAAGTATTCATGCTATTATATTATCCATCTTGGATGTTTAATGGGCTTTACTATGCACTTTTATATTATTTTTGGGACTAACTTATTAACCCAGAGCCTAGTGCCAGTTTCTGTTTTTCCCTTGTTTCAGTGTTTCGCAGAAAAGGAATATCAAACGGAGTCCAAACGGAATGAAACCTTCGGGAAAGTTATTTTTGGAACGGAAGCAATCCAGGGGACTTGGAGTGCACGTCAGGGAATCAATGAGGAAGGCACGAGGCAGGGGGGCACGCCCACCCCCTGGGCGCGCCCTCCACCCTCGTGGGCCCCTCATGGCTCCCCTGACGTATTTCTTCCTCCTATATATACCAATATACCCTAAAACCTTCGGGGAACAGAATAGATCGGGAGTTCCGTCGCCGCAAGCCTCTGTAGCCACCAAAAACCAATCGGGACCCTGTTCCGGCACCCTGCCGGAGGGGGGGAACCCTCACCGGTGGCCATCTTCATCATCCTGGTGCTCTCCATGACGAGGAGGGAGTAGTTCACCCTCGGGGCTGAGGGTATGTACCAGTAGCTATGTGTTTGATCTCTCTCTCTCTCTCGTGTTCTTGATTTGGCACGATCCTGATGTATCGCGAGCTTTGCTATTATAGTTGGATCTTATGATGTTTCTCCCCCCTCTACTCTCCTGTAATGGATTGAGTTTTCCCTTTGAAGTTATCTTATCGGATTGAGTCTTTAAGGATTTGAGAACACTTGATGTATGTCTTGCATGGGATACCCGTGGTGACAATGGGGTATTCTATTGATCCACTTGATGTATGTTTTGGTGATCAACTTGCGAGTTCCGCCCATGAACCTATGCATAGGGGTTGGCACACGTTTTCGTCTTGACTCTCCGGTAGAAACTTTGGGGCACTCTTTGAGGTTCTATGTGTTGGTTGAATAGATGAAACTGAGATTGTGTGATGCATATCGTATAATCATACCCACGGATACTTAAGGTGACATTGGAGTATCTAGGTGACATTAGGGTTTTGGTTGATGTGTGTCTTAAGGTGTTATTTTACTACAAACTCTAGGGCTGTTTGTGACACTTATAGGAATAGCCCAATGGATTGATCGGAAAGAATAACTTTGAGGTGGTTTCGTACCCTACAATAATCTCTTCGTTTGTTCACCGCTATTAGTGACTTTGGAGTGACTCTTTGTTGCATGTTGAGGGATTATTATATGATCCAATTATGTTATTATTGTTGAGAGAACTTGCACTAGTGAAATATGAACCCTAGGCCTTGTTTCCTAGCATTGCAATACCGTTTACGCTCACTTTTACTACTTGTTACCTTGCCGTTTTTATATTTTCATATTAGAAAAACCTATATCTACCATCCATATTGCACTTGTATCACCATCTCTTCGCCGAACTAGTGCACCTATACAATTTACCATTGTATTGGGTGTGTTGGGGACACAAGAGACTCTTTGTTATTTGGTTGCAGGGTTGCTTGAGAGAGACCATCTTCATCCTACGCCTCCCATGGATTGATAAACCTTAGGTCATCCACTTGAGGGAAATTTTCTACTGTCCTACAAACCTCTGCACTTGGAGGCCCAACAACGTCTACAAGAAGAAGGTTGCGTAGTAGACATTAACCGCCGCCTCATGTACTGCATAGTTCCGCTCTCACTCATAGTGCTAGCTCTTCTCGCGTATACCATTGTTTAGATGGCTGACGTTGTAGTTGCAAGTATTCGAGACTTGCATGTATCGCTATTTTTGAGATGATGACGAGATACCACTTTGTGTTGGATGATGATTATGATGAGACGATGTATATGCTATGATTACATTTGTGGTCTCGCAGCCATTTGTATGTGTAGCATGATGACATTTGTATCTGTTAAAGATTCTTGTATAAAGCATGTTCGTAGAAAACAAATATGCAGAAAAAATCAAAAACTACTAAAATTAGCAGTAGCGAGTGGAGAAAAGTTAGCAGCATCGTGACACTAGCAGTAGCGCGTCCAGACAAAGCGCGCTAGAGCTATTAGCAGTAGCGAGCTTCCACGCAGCACGCTGCTGCTACACTTGTATAACAGTAGCACGGGCATGCACGCGCTGCTGCTATGGGTTAGCTGTAGCACCGGTCCTCGCGCTACTGATATACCTAGAACCGCGCTGCTGCTAGGCTTTTCCCTAGTAGTGTTTAAAGGGAACGGTTTCCTTATTTCATAATTTCAAGCCTTTACATGCCCAGCTGCAACAAGAGGAACTGAAAGAATACAATGTAAAAAGTAAGGAAGTAAGAAAAATATAGGATGGATATTGACATCGGGCTTTAGGAACCCGGGTCGCATCCTACCGCATGTCTGCACTTCCGGCCGTTGACCAGCTTGTAGTCACCAATGGTGGTAATTTAAGTAAGACTGGTGCAATCTCGGTCTTTTATGCGCTTCAGGCGTTTATTGGACAAGCCCCTTGAAGGAGGTCTTGCAGGAGTCTGCTTGTGTGGTTTTAAGCCACATTGATGAATTCATTCTTGCCGGCTCTTTGACAGAGACATGCTGATATCAAGGCTCGAAGCCACGTCGGTCCTCGGTCGATCTGTGCCGGCGTGTTGGTGAATTTTGCCTCCTCGGCGGCCGAGGGAATCTTGAATGTGAAATGATTCACCATGCAGACGTAGTGCCCCATCCAGAGAGGGCACGCAAGGTGCTCGTATCCCTACTTAGGGTGTGGGGGTATGTGGCTGAGGTGGATTTGTGCGGCCCGGGTGCGCTTCGAAGAGCTAGTAGTGCGTTTATCACTGCGGGGTGCCTCCTCAGACACCTGTACCTCGGCTTCAAAATCCGCGGTCTGCTCCTCAGTCGGGAGTGAGCGCTCGATGTTGCCATTGACTGTTATAACACCGCTGGTTTCTGGCATTTTGAGCTTGAGATAGGCATAATGCGGGACTGCGTTCAAGCGTGCAAAGGCTGTGCGGCCTAAAAGCGCGTGGTATCCGCTCCAGAAGGGGATGATGTCGAAGATTAACTCCTCGCTTCTGAAGTTCTCGAGCGAGCCGAAGACTACCTCCAGGGTTACTATTCCGGTGCAGGGGGCATCGACGCCTGGGATGACACCTTTAAAGGTGGTGGTGCTTGGCTTGATCCGGGATGAGTCGATGCCCATCTTCCTAACTGTGTCATCATAAATGAGGTTGAGGATGCTGCCTCCGTCCATGAGGATGCGCGTCAGATGGTAACCATCGACGATTGGGTCTAGGACGAGAGCCACCGATCCGCCATGCCTAATGCTGGTCAGATGGTCATGCTTGTCAAACATGATCGGGCAAGCCTACCAGGGCTTGAACTTCGGGGCGATGATATGTCTCCAACGTATCTATAATTTTTTATTGTTCCATGCTGTTATATTATCATTCTTGGATGTTTTATAATCATTTTATAGTCATTTCTTCGTATGTTCTCTGCTAGATAGGAACTTTGGAGTGATTCTTCGTTGCACATTGAGTGATGGTTATATGATCCAATTATATTAGCATTGTTGAGAGATTGCACTAGCGAAAGTACGGACCCTAGGCCTCATTTTCAAGCATTGCAATAACGTTTTTGTGCCCGTTTACTATTTGCTACCTTGCTGTTTTTATTTATTCAGATTATAAAAATATATTTCTACCATCCATACTACACTTTTATCACCATCTCTTCGCCGAACTAGTGCACCTATACAATTTGCCATTGTATTGGGTGTGTTGGGGACACAAGAGATTTCTTATATTTGGTTGTAGGGTTGTTTGAGAGAGACCATATTCATCCTACGCCTCCCACGGATTGATGAACCTTAGGTTATCCACTTGAGGGAAAATTGTCACTGTCCTTCAAATCTCTGCGCTTGGAGGCCCAACACGAGTCTACAAGAAAAAAGTTGCGTAGTAGACATCAAGCTCTTTTCTGACGCCGTTGCCGGGGAGGCTAGGTAAGCGGCACTCACATCCCGTCAACGAAGCTCTTTTCTAGCGCCGTTGCCGGGGAGGTGAGTGCTTGAAGGTATATGTTTAGATCTTGCAATTGAATCTTTTAGTTTCTTGTTTTATCACTACTTTGGTTTGTAAAAGAAAACTACCAAAAAATGGAATTGAGGTTGCATCATATTATTCATCTTTATAATATCTTTCTTGAAAATGATGGATCAGAAAATTGTGCTCCATTCTTAGAACAAGAAGTCAATAAAATGTTTGGCACAAAATATTGAATGATGAGCATGATTGCAATGTTGTTACTATGAATTCTTTGAATATCCATGATGCTAATGATATGCAAAGTTACAAGCTTGGGGATGCTATATTTGATGAAGATGATATTTTTACTCCCCCAAGTTTTGATGAGAAAATTTATTATGATAAAAGCATGCCTCCTATTTATGATGATTATATTGATGAAAGTTGGTTTGGAAGAGTGTCAACTCTAGGTACTAATGATCCCACTATTTTGGAGGGTGTTGAATCTTATTGTAATAATTATGAAAGTGGATTTGGAGAGGTCATGACTTTATTTAGTGATGAATCCACTTTTTCAGAAGAGGTTTCAATTGATTACTATGAGAGAAAGGTTGATATCTATGATGATTATGGTGATGACATGTATGGTATAAAGAATAATGATAACCATGAAACTTGTCATCGTGATTTTAATTTTCACTCTCATGATAGTTATTTTGTTGAGTTTGCTCCGACTACTATTGATGAGAATACATTCGCTTATGTGGAGAGTAATAATTTTTTATGCATGTGGCTCATGAAAAGAATGCTTTATGTGATGGTTATATTGTTTAATTTCTTCATGATGCTACTGAAAATTATTATGGGGAAGGAACTTATGCTTGTAGGAATTGCAATAATATCGAGTTTCCTCTCTATGTGTTGAAAATCTTGAAGTTATGTTTGTTTTGCCTTCCTATGCTAGTTGATTCTTGTTCCATAAGTTGTTTGCTCACAAAATCCCTATGCATAGGAAGTGGGTTAGACTTAAATGTGCTAGTCATCTGCTTCATGATGCTCTCTTTGTGTTTCAATTCTTATCTTTTATGCGAGCATCATTGAAATCATCATGCCTAGCTAAAAGGCATTAAAGAAAAGCGCTTGTTGGGAGACAACCCAACACTTTTACCTACTATTTTTGTGTGTTCACATGATTAGGCTACTGTAGTAATCATGTTTTATTACTTTTGTTTCAATAAAGTGCCAAGTAAAGCCTTTGGGATCATGTTGGGTGATAGTTGATTTGATCTAGCTGAAAAACAGAAACTTTTGCGATCACAAAAATAATTTTTATTTTTAATAGAAGAGTGATTTTGAGTTGATTCCTTTTCAGAAGATTAATATGAAAATTTCTCACGTGGTCCTAATTTTTTTCATAATTTGTGGAGTAGCAGAAGTATGGTTTGAGTACAGATTACTAGAGACTGTTCTATTTTTGACAGATTCTGTTTTCAATGTATAGTTTGCTTGTTTGCTAGTTTCTATGGCTTATATTGCTCAATATAAATTGTGTAAATGATATGCTACAGTAGGAATTGTGTGGAAACAATTATTAATCTTGTCTTTGACAGTACCAAGGTGAAATGGTTTGCTCTTTATCATACTAACCTATCTCACGAAGTTCCGTTAAGTTTTGTGTGATTGAAGTTTTCAAGTTTTGGGTGAGATGTCGATATGAGAAGAATAAGGAGTGACAAGACCCTAAGCTTGGGGATGCCCAAGGCATCCCAATGTAATATTCAAGGAATATCCTAGCAACTAAGCTTGGGGATGCCCCGGAAGGTATCCCCTCTTCCGTCTTCAACATTATCGGTAACCTCACTTGGAGCTATGTTTTCATTCGTCAGATGATATGTGTTTTGCTTGGAGCGTCAATTAATTTTGTTAGGATTTTCTTGCTGTTATTTAGAATAATGTTTTGCATCTTTCTTTTCAATAAAAATATCAAGTATAGCATTTTCCATGCTTGTTTTGCAAGTCTACATGTTGTTGTTTCAAAACAGAAAGTTTATCGCTGTTGCAAAAATTCCCTAGAAAAGTCATAATGCGATAAAATGTTGAAACTTTTTGCATAGTAAGCTATGATAAATTTTCTACAGTGTGGTAAAATTTTCATAATTTTTGGAGTTAAATAAGTATTCATACTCTTGCATTCTTTACAGACCGTACTGTTTTGGCAGATTGCTATTATGTTTGCATTGTTTGCATATGTTTGCTTGTTTAATGATTATATTTGAGGATAGGAGTTTTAAATATGCATAGGAATTTAGTATGCAATGTTCAATAATAAATTTAGTGATTTGCTACAGTAGAGAATGATAAGGTTTTTGCATTGGTTTATACTAACTTATCTCACGAGTTCTTGTTGAGTTTTGTGTGGATGAAGCTCTTGAGATTTAGGAAAACTGTGGTACGAGAGGATTAAGGAGACACAAAAGCTCAAGCTTGGGGATGCCCAAGGCACCCCAAGATAATATTTCAAGGATTCTCAAGCATCTAAGCTTGGGGATGCCCCGGTAGGCATCCCACCTTTCTTCTTCAAAAATTATCGGTTAGTATCGGTTGAGCCTAAGTTTTTGCTTCTTCACATGATGTGTGCTATTCTTAGAATGTCATTTTATTTTGTTTTTGCTTGATTTTTTTAATAAAATTCTTAGATTTTAAAGTTTTTTTGAATAAGATAGAGTCCTCACATAGCTATCTATTTACTTCACTACTCATTTGATCTTCACTTATATGTTTTTGGAGTAAATTGTCATTTGCTCTCTTGCTTCACTTAGATTATTTGAAAGTTAGTAAAATTTTCAATAAATTCTCTCTTGCTTCACTTAAATTAATTTGAGAGAAAGAAATATTATTCTTATGATCTTCACTCAGATTTGTTTGAGTTTATCGAAAGCAACACATGAAAATTAGTTCCAAAGTGATAGATATCCAAGGAGCATATAATAAAAACTTTCATGAAGATCATTGGACAAAATAAATTTGATTCTTTGTAATAGTTTTGAGATATGATGATGTGATATGAGAGTCATGTTGATGAGTAATTATGCTTTAGTAAGAATATTGGTGTTAAGGTTTGTGATTCCCTATGCAAGCACGAAAGCCAATAGTTATGCAATGAAATTACATCCTACTTGTGGTGCATTATTCGGTGTTAATTACGCTTAATGCTCGCTTATGAGATTATTCGTTCCTTGGTTGGTCGCTTCTCAATCTTTTGCTAGCCTTCATTTTGCAATAAGTATGGTCACTACTTGTCATCCAAAATCCTTTAAACCAGTTTTGCCACATGAATCCACTATATCTACCTATATACGGTATTCTTTTGCCGTTCTAAGAAAATTTGTATGTGCCATCTCTAATTTTCAAAATAAATTTCTCTTTTGTGTGCTCGTACCGCTCGCGAGGCGGCGAGGGGTGGCTAATATTTTCCATGCTAGATGTGTTATTCTCACGATGAGTGTTTATTCACTTGTCATTGCACGAGAGTAAGGCAAAGGTATTAGGGATGCCCAATCCCGAAATGAAAAATGAATTTTCTTTATTTTTTCAAATAATAAATTCCTTGGAAAGTGTTGGTATGGAGGGCACCCGTGGATACGGTTAGCCATGGAAAGTGAAAGTATGGTGGAAGAAGGAATAAACTTTATTTTCTGTTTCGGAACCGCCTATGATATATCTAGCATGGAAAGTGTTGGGAGCTCTAAGTCATTTTTGTTGGTGGGAAAAGTATGCCTCTCAAAATGTTTTTATCTCTCAATTTTCGCTTTGAGCTCTGGCACCTCTACAAATCCCTACTTCCCTCTGCGAAGGGCCATTCTTTTGCTTTATGCAATTTTTATTTTTAATTTGAATCTCCATCTTCTCTTATAAAGCACCAACTGGGGAACTATGATCATACTCAAGCATTGGGTGTAGCTAATATGCGAGTGTGTTTCATGAATGGATCAATGATTACGCATGATGGGCTAGGGATAACTTATTTTAGCGTTGATATTTTGAATGACATGGTTGCTTGTTGGTATGCTTGAGTATTAAAGTCCTCATGTCAAAACTAGACTATTGCTTTGAACCATATAGAAGTCCAAATGTCCATGCTATAAATAAAAGAATATGAGATGACATGTTAGGCAGCATTCCACATCAAAAATTCTGTTTTTATCATTTACCTACTCGAGGACGAGCAGGAATTAAGCTTGGGGATGCTGATACGTCTCCAACGTATCAATAATTTTTTATTGTTCCATGTTGTTATATTATCATTCTTGGATGTTTTATAATCATTTTATAGTCATTTTATATCATTTTTTGGTACAAGCCTATTGACATAGTGCCAAGTGCCAGTTGCTGTTTTTTGCATGTTTTTTACATCGCAGGAAATCAATATCAAACGGAGTCCAAACACCGCAAAACTTTTTGTGGATTTTTTATGGACGAGAAGACCACCAATGGGCTAGAGTAGCACCTGGGGGGTGCCCTGAGGGGGGCGCAACCCACCAGGGCGCGCCTGGGGGCCTAGGCGCGCCCAGGTGGGTTGTCCCAAATATTTCAAAAACACTCGAGGTTAACCTAGATCAGAAGTTCCGCCACCACAAGGCTCAGTAGCCACCGAAAACAAATCTAGACCCTGTTCCGGCACCCTGCCGGAGGGGGGAATCATCTCCGGTGGCCATCTTCATCATCCCGGTGGCCACCATGATGAGGAGGGAGTAGCCCACCCTCGGGGCTGAGGGTTTGTACCAGTAGCTGTGTGTTTAATCTCTCTCTCTCTCTCTCTCGTGTTCTTAAGATGTCACGACCTTGCTGTATCGCGGGCTTTGTTAATATAGTCAGATCATATGGTGCTTTCACTTGTCTATCTTGTTGTGATGAATTGAGTTTTTTCCTTTGTGATTTCGTTGTTATCGGATTGAGTACTTTTATGGATTTGAGAGCACTTGATATATGTCTTGCATATGAATACTCGTGGTGACAATGGGGTATCGTATTGATTCACTCGATATATGTTTTGGCACTCAAATCACGGATTCCCAAGGTGACATTGGGGTAATCTACGCAAAGGGGTTGATGCACGTTGTTGTCTTTGTTTCTCCGGTAGAAATCTTGGGGCACTCTTTGAAGTTCTTTGTGTTGGATTGAGTATTATGAACCTGAATTTTCTTTGGTGTTATTTTAGTACGAACTCTAGGATGGATCGAACGGAAAGAATAGCTTTGTGTTATTTTAGTACGAACTCTTGAATAGATTGAACGGAAATAATAGCTTTGAGGTGGGTTCGTACCCTACAAACATTTTCTTCGTATGTTCTTTGCTAGATAGGAACTTTGGAGTGATTCTACGTTGCACGTTGATGTAACGCCCACGATGCGGCTATATCTCCCACGTGTTGAGGCACTACTTAGAGGCATAACCGCATTGTGGTTTTGTCGCAAGAAGGGTCATCTTCACACAATCCCATGTAATGAACAAGAATGGGATAAAGAGTTGGCTTACAATCGCCACTTCACACAATACATAAATATAATTCATACATCATCCAAAATACACACATATAGACCGACTACGGTCAAAATCCAGATGAAAATAAGACAACCCCAAATGCTAGATCCCCGATCGTCCCAACTGGGCTCCACTACTGATCATCAGGAAAAGGCACATAGTAACGACCACGTTCCTCATCGAACTCCCACTTGAGATCAACCCCATCATCTGCACTGGCATCGTCGGCACCTGCAACTGTTTTGGTAGAATCTGTGAGTCACGAAGACTCAGCAATCTCACACCCGCGAGATCAAGACTATTTAAGCTTATAGGGAAAGATGGTGTAATGAGGTGGAGCTGCAGCAGACATAAGCATATATGGTGGCTAACATACGCATAAGAGCGCGAGAAGAGAAGCAACGGAACGGTCGTGATCTAGCAATGACCAAGAAGTGATCCTGAACTCCTACTTACGTCATTCATAACTCAAACCGTGTTCACTTCCCGGACTCCGCCGAGAAGAGACCATCACGGCTACACACGCAGTTGATGTTTTTTAATTGGGTCAAGTGACAAGTTCTCTACAACCGGATATTAACAAATTCCCATCTGCCTCGTAACCGCGGGCACGGCTTTTGAAAGATAATACCCTGCAGTGGTGTCCCAACTTAGCCCATCATAAGCTCTCATGGTCAACGAAGGATAAACCTTCTCCCGGAAAGACCCGACCAGTCTCGGAATCCCGGTTTACAAGACATTTCGACAATGGTAAAACAAGACCAGCAAAGCCGCCCGAATGTGCCGACAAATCCCGATAGGAGCTGCACATATCTCGTTCTCAGGGCACACCGGATTGTCCAAGCTTCCGATAGGCCAGACCAGAGTTGCCCCTGGTGGCCACCGGCGACTGACAGGTTGGACCAATACTCAGAGGAGCACTGGCCCGGGGGTTTAAAATAAAGATGACCCTCGGGCTCTAGAAAACCCGGGGGGGAAAGGCTTAGGTCGCAAATGGTAAAACCAAGGTTGGGCCTTGCTGAAGGAGTTTTATTCAAGGCGAACTGTCAAGGGGGTCCCATAAATCACCCAACCGCGTAAGGAACGCAAACTCAAGGAACATAATCCCGGTATGACAGAAACTAGGGCGGCAAGAGTGGAACAAAACACCAGGCATAAGGCCGAGCCTTCCACTCTTTACCAAATATATATAGATGCATTAATTAAATAAGAGATATTGTGATATCCCAACATATCCAGGTTCCAACATGGAACCAACTTCAACTTCACCTACAACTAGCAACGCTATAAGAAGGGCTGAGCAAAAGCGGTAACTTAGCCAAACAACGGTTTGCTAGGAAAGGATGGTTAGGGGCTGACATGGAAATATGGGAGACATGATATAGCAAGTGAATAGGTAACGCAGCATGGCAATAGAGCGAACGACTAGCAAAGCAAAGATAGAAGTGATTTCGAGGGGTGGTCATCTTGCCTGCAAGGTTCTCAGAGTTGTCGAAAGCTTGATCCTCGTAAGCGTACTCAACAGGTTCCTCGTTCACGAACTCGTCTCCCGGCTCTACCCAAGACAAGAACACAAGCAAACGGAACCACAATCAATCATGAGAAATGCACAAGCAACTTGATGCAAAACATGTATGATATGCGAGATATGATATGCGATGCATATGCGTGCTCCGGAAGGAAAATGATGAACAAGGCAGTAACTTGGCAAACCAAGCATTCCACTGGAAAGATGAGATGATTTCGGTCGATATAAAGATCACCGGAAATGGATGTACGGTTTGCAAATGGCAAGCAAAACAAGAATGACACGAATCTGTGATTAACAACATGATAGCACTTAGAATACATCAAGAAACTATGCTACGGCACTCCAACATAGCAACAAAGCATATGAAAGTAAACTACAGGAGATGCTTGACAAAAGATGAACACTGAGCTACGGCTAGATCACAACATAACAAGCTCAAACAAGCATGGCAAAAGTGCAAAAGATAAGTGAAATTACAGGACATGGCAGAAAACAGCATCAGGTAGCAATGTTCAGAGCACGAAAACAACATGCTACAGGAAGTTAACATAGGAAAACAAGGCATGGCATGTGTTCTACTAAATGCATATGACAAAAGTCCCTTACTGACCATAAGTCAAAAGGACCAGAAGATATGATGGCAAGCATATTAACACAGCAAGTTTCGTTAACAGGTTTCAGACTTAGCAGAAAAACAGAGCATGGCAGAAACATTAATATGTAGGCCTCTTTGTGAGCTTGATGCACTCACTACAGAGCTATGCATGACAAAAAAATCATACCTATAGCAAGATGACATGTTATGAAGTTAACCATGGCAAGAACAAATGCATAGCATGTATGGATCAACTACAACAAGCTTGGCAAAAATGAATATCATGTTAAGAATCTGCCAGAAATATTTTATAGCAAAAGTAGAGCAAGATTGAGTCATGCTATGGTACTCCATAATTGCAAATAAGGGCAGCAGTGGATCAATTACAACTATAGCTACAAAACATCCTTACTGAACATCTCCAAAATATGCATGGATCTCTCTGTAGCATCAAGTTTACATGGCAACAAAATAACAGCAGACAAAGACTTGGAGAAATTACTAAGTCCCTGAAATCAGAAACATTACGGAGCCTAGTTTGCATGCTTGTGCTAGTCACCACAGAGACCACAAAATACAGGGCATACACCATTGGAAAGATGACATGGCATACAACAAAACACATGTAGAGCTCATGCCCATAAGGTGCACAGATTAAAAGATACAAAAATGGCAAATCTCCAAGTTCTGATAAGAACCAGCAGATAACAGCAACTAGCACTCTTGCAACAGAGATTTGGGCATCAAGACGGCCTCTAATGAACATGGTGCAATTGAACAAAATGAAGAGCATCACGAGACAAACAATTTGACATATCACACGCGCGAAATGGAGCTATATGCAAAGAGTTATGCAATGTTGAACAGGGGCACATATTGTAAAGATTCAAAGACTTGGCAATTTTCAGGGTTCGGGAAAGTCAACCGTACGGGAGCTCTACCAGATCTGGATCGGGGCCGGGGCCGAGCGACGCTCGCTGGAGCTCGGGCGGAGCCGGCCGGAGCTGCGGGAGGAGGAGGCCGGTGGCCGGCGACGGGAGAGGAAGGAGAGGAGGCCGGTAGGGAGGACGGCGACGCGGGACCCGGCGGGAGGCGCGACGGCGACGC